>NC_056733.1:1764360669-1764529733 GCF_019279795.1 Protopterus annectens
TTTTAAATTTTGCTCCCATCTTTTCTCCAGGCTTTGTCCTTTCTGGGTACCAGGAAAAATCTTGAGTAAAATCCTTGTCCCTGTTCTTGCTGTGGTACTCTTTGAATAGCTCCCATGTCCATGAGAGCAGCAATTTCCTTTTGTGCCTCTGCCCATTTGTTTTGTGACAGGTTTGGCATACCTTTTGATTTTGGAAGGGTATGAAAGTGGAACCTGTAACCTTGAGTAACTATATTCAGTACCCATTTGTCCTGGGTAATTATGTGCCACTTTTGTGCGAAAAGTGCTAGCTTTCCCCCTAGGGGTGCTGCCAAAAGGTAAGTGCTTGGCCTTTGTAGAGGGAAGTCATTGGGACTGTTTCCTGTAAGGTTGTGATTTGTCTTCTCCTCCTTTGGTGGTAGAAGCACCCCATTGTTTAGGTCTGTAGGATCCTTGGGGCTGAGATCTGCCTCTTGGGTGTCTGTATCTGCCTCTTTGTGGCCTGTCTGAGACCTGAAAGGACCAATATTTTGAAGGCCAGTTTCTACTAAACCTAGGTGGTTGAACCTGTAAGAAATCCTTTACTGTCTGCATAGATTTTGCTTTATCCTCCATTTTCTTTAACACGTCTTCTGCCTTAACACCAAAGTATCATGCTGTAGTGGAGCATCCAATAATTTTACTTTAACATGTTCAGGTAAACTTTGTTCTTTCAACCAAGCATGCCTTCGAATGACAGAGCCTGTAACTGCGGCTCTGCAAAAGCCTCTAATGAATCAAAACCACATTGCAAAGTATGCTTTCCCACTTGTTCAGCTGCATGCAACAATTCCTGCATTTCCTTATTGTCAGGATTTTCTGAGTTTGTAAGCATTTTCTGTTTTAACAAAGACATAAGGTACTGTTGGTATTTAAGCATGTGAAACTGGCAGTTTAATGCCCTTACAGCTAAAGTAGCAGAAGTGTAGACTTTGTTCCCCCATCTATCCAGTGCTCTAGAATCCCTATCAGCGGGGACAGGGTTTTTTGCAGTGGAAGCCTTAACCCCTTTGGGACCCTGAGAAATTGTTTCTGGGTCAGCAGCAGGGTTTTTATAAAGATATTTATGAGTCAGGGACCCTGTAATACCGGTCTGGCTTGACTGGTGCAGGAGACAGACTGGATTAAGAGAAAACATCAACAATATCAAGCACAGGGGGATAGCTAGGGGCCTGTGCTGAGGCAATAAAAGAAAATCTGAGCCTTTTCTTGGATTCTGAAAAATCATGGTGGCTCTCCCAATGGAAATGTTCCCTCATGGTGTGCAGAGTTTCCTCAAAAGAATAATCCTCAGGTGGAGGCGCTGAAGGTATAGATTTTTCAGCATCAGAGTCCTCATAGGGAGGGAGAGAATAACCCTGATCTGAAGAGGAATCAGAGAAAATAGAAACCTGGTCAGAGGAATCATAATCAGTGTCTTGCCTAGGCCTTTTTAAAGGAGGGGGATCCCTTGATCAAAGTAATTAAGTCTTCGGCCATTTTAAGCATCTGTTTCTTTGGCATAGATGACTGTCCAGGAGAATGCTGTACTTGTTTCCTTGTCTTTACTGGTGTCTTTGACTGTACCTTGGCTGTTGCAGAGGACTTATTGTGAAGGTCTGAAAACACCCTCAGAAGCTATTGCCTGCTCAGCGGCTCCGGACCCATCTGAGGGAATAGTTTCTGTAGGCCCAATACCTTGAGTATCCAGAGGCCTAGTTGTCTCCACGTGGGAGTCTGATACGGCCTGTGGCTCTGAGGTAGCGGGTGTCAGGGGCTGCGAAAGCGCCTCACTGAGAACCGGCGACTGGCCTAGAAGAGGCTTCGTAGTCTGTTTTGGACCTCGGATGCCTGTCCTGTTCCTTGTCTTTGTGATTTTTATGAATTCCGGTCATCGGTTGTTCCGACGGCATTATATAGTTAAACCTTCGGCCAAAGTAATGTAAGGCAAAATCAAACGGACGTTTAATAGTGCGTTTGTTGAATCTAGCACAAAACCGACTAGTAACGTCATAGTCAGGGCCTAGGCAAGGAATACAGTAAGAGTGAAATCCTTATGAGGCATTTGCTTCCTACAAGAAATACAATTAACTTTTACTGACATTGGACTAGAGCAAGAAAAAGTTTCCCCAACGGGGTACTTAGCTTTATTTAAGACTTTGGTTCTGAATTTCGAAATTCTCAGGAGTCGGCCGACCGGCACTTGCCAACTGCTTTTGCTTCGGGCACCGCGCGGCAAGAAAGACTGAAGAAAATGGCATCTGTTGCATCTTTTATACCCCTGGCACACTGAAGTCAAGGAAGAAGTGACATCAACCGATGCTGGACCAAGACTTTGGAACTCGGGCCGACTGCAGGTAGCCTGCCAGCAGGATAACCCAAGTGTAATGACTGCAACAGTGAAACACAATGAACATCTGTACTATGTTCTTCGTGTTTCACTGTTGCAGTCATTACATTTGGGTGGAGTCCCAAAGCTATGGTTGGGAGGCTGGAACTAGACAGCAGTAGGAGCGGCTATGAGGCCCTGCAGAACTGCAGTGGCAAAGCCTACCCTGTATTCAGAGTAGAGTGGCAGATAATGCTTTGTAAAGGTGTGCATTGAACTCTAGCCGCCTCTAAAATGTCTCTGGTTGGTACTCCCCTGAGAAAGGCTGCTGAGGTGGGTGCAGTTCTGGTGGAATGAGGCCTAATGCCCTTGGGCACTGGCTTGCCACGGTGTAAGTAGCAGAAATGAATGCAGTGGCCTAACCACTTAGAAATAGTCTGCTTCGAGATAGGCTTTCCTTGTGATCCTGCAGCATATGCCACTAGTAATTGCTCTGTCTTCCTGAAAGCTTTGCTTCTGTCCAAGTAGAATCTAAGCCGTCTGTACGTCCAAAGAATGCATAATTCTCTCCCCCTTGTTCTGTGGATTTGGGTAAAGGCTGGCAGATGGATGGCTTGGTTAAGAGCCACACTGGACACTACTTTAGGCATAAATGGTGGGTTTGTCCTCAGGTAGACCATGTCTGGATGAAAAATGAAGAAAGGTTCCACAGCCATGAGCGCCTGTAGCTCTGAAACTCGTCTTTCAAAAGTAATTGCTAAGAGCAAAGCTGTTTTCCAAAATAAAAACTTCATAGTAGTAGCAGCTGGCTCAAAAGGAGGCAGGGTGAGCTTTTCCAAGACATAGTTGAGGTCCCATGTAGGTACTGGTAGTCTTCCTTGGGAGCCTTAAATTTTTGGCTCCTCTGAGGTACTGCCTTAATAAAGGGTGAGAAAAAAGTGGTGGCTCTGTATTGTAATGAGCTGAAATGGCAGAGACATGAATTTTAATTGATGAAAAAGATGGGCCTTTGTCCAACATCTCAGTTAAGTATTGCAAAATCTGAGGAATATTTGGTACCGCTGTATCAGTTCCTTGTGCCTGGTTCCAGGCACAGAATCTCTTCCATTTTCCAGCATAAGACTTTCTAGTACTAGGCATTCTGGCTTCCAGAATGACATCCATCACAGCTGAGAGGTGTTTTTTGTATGACATTATCCGCCATGCTGCCAAGTTTAATGTCCTGAGTTGGCTGTGCATGATCTGATCGTTTTGCTAGGACAGTAGTCGAGGTATCCAAGGTAAGGTCCAAGCTGGGTATAGAGATAAGTTCCTTAGTATTGGATACTAGTACTGGCGTGGCCAGTCTGGGGCAATCAGCATCATCTTTGCCTTCTCCTGTCTGACCTTTAGGAGCACCTTGGGAAGGAGAGGCAGTGGAGGAAAGGCATATATACCGATAGGGCGCCCACTTTCCATGCTTGTCTGTGATAAGTCCTTGTGCAGAATCTTTTTAGCTGGTAATTGAGAGGGGAGGCAAATAGATCTATGTCCGGGTATCCCCATTTCCTTGTTATCATGCTGAAGACTTGTGGATCCAGCTTCCACTCGTGGGGATCCATGAGGTTTCTGCTTAGTTCGTCTGCCAGAGTAATTGTCTTTCCTGGCAGGAATTGTGCCTGCAGATGTACTTGGTAAGTCGAAGCTGTGTCCCACAAGGTCATGGCTAGTCTGCAAAGGGGGTTAAGAATGTGTGCCCCCTTGCTTGTTTATATACCACATGACCGTGGTGTTGTCAGTCTTTATCAGTAGTTGTCCCGGATGAAGTAGGTCCTTGAAGGCTGTCAGGGCATTTTGAACAGCTTATATCTTTTTGACTGATACGTAGATGCATTTGGTTTGAGGACCATGTGCCCTGAATGCATCTTCCTGCCATGTGGGCTCCCCAGGCATAGTCTGATGCATCCATTGTTAATGTCTGCCTGCTGGGAGGTAATGTGAATGGCTGTCCCTTGTTCTGGTGACAAGCCTTTGCCCATCGAAACTCCTGTTGCAGGCATGGAATGAGAGTAATGACCGTTTCCAGGCTGTGCCAATGTTGAGTCCAAACACTTTAGGTACCACTGAAGTTTCCTCATATGCAGTCTTGCATATGGAATTAGTAGGATGCAGGATGCCATGAAGCCCAAAGCCTGCAGAATTCTTCTTGCAGATAATTGGGCCTTTGTTGCCAACATTTTGAAATAGGTAGTCAGTTGCCTTTGTCTGGTGTGAGAAGCCATCTGGGCAATTGTATTCAAGCTTGCACCCAGGAATGTTCTCTCTTGTGAGGGTACTAGTTTTGATTTTTTTTGTTGACTGCGTACCCTAGGCATGTTAGAAGTCTTTTCACAAATGCCAGATGTTGAAGAATGTCCTTGTTCTCTGCTTGAATGAGACAGTCGTCCAAGTAAGGATATATTTGTATTCCTCTGTCTGCAGAATGCAATTACTGGTGCCAGGCACTTTGTAAAGACCCTGGGCACAGTAGATAAGCCACAGGGCAGTGCAGAGAATTGGTAATGCATTGAACCAGCCTTGAATCTTGGGTATCGTCTGCATGACTGTGATTGGAACATGCAGGTATGCCTCTTTTAGGTCTAAAGTCACAAGCCAAGCATTCTTGCCCAACATGGGCAGAGGCTGCTGCAAAGTCAACATTTTGAATTTTGGAATATCCAGGAAAGTGTTCAGAAGAGACAGGTCCAGTATCGGCCTCCAGGCCTTGTCCTTTCTGGGTACCAAGAACAGTCTTGAGTAAAATCCTTGTCCCTGCTCTTGCTCTGGTACTTGTTGAATGCCCCCCATGTCCATGAGGGATGAGACTTGTTTTTGTGCCTCTGCCCATTGATTTTTTTGGCAGATCTGGCCAGCCGTTTGCCTTTGGCAGAGTATGGAAGTGGAACTTGTAGCCTTGTGACACTGTTTATAACCCACTTGTCCTGGGTTATGATGTGCCAATTTTGAGCAAAAGGTGCTAATTTTCCCCCTAAGGGTGCTGCCAGAAGATAAGTGCTTGGTGCAGGCAAGGGGAAGTCATTGGGACTGTTTTCTGTATGTTTGTGATCTATCTTCTCCAGCTTTGGAGGTAGAGTCACCCCATTGCTTGGGCCTACAGGAACCTTGCGCTTGGGATCTGCCCCTAGGGCGTCTGGATCTGCCCCTTTGAGGTCCGTCCGACACAGGAAAGAACAAATTTTTTGTAGGCCAGTGTCTACTAAACCTAGGTGGCTGTACTTGTAAAAAAATCTTTGACAGTTTGCATAGCTTTAGCTTTGTCCTCCATTTTCTTTAACACCTCTTCTGCCTTAACACCTAACAAAGTATCATGCTGTAAAGGAGCATCTAGTAATTTAACTTTAACATGATCAGGCAGAACCCCTTATCAAGGTAATAAAGTCTTCGGCCATTTTGAGCATCTGTTTTTTGGGCATAGAGGCCTGTCCACGTGGCTCTTGAGTTTGTTTCCTTGCTTTATAGGTTCATAGGTTCATACTAGGCTATCTGCCCTAGGGCATTTATAAGCCTAGCCAGAGTGTGTGTGGCTTTCACCACCCCTTAGGATGAGAATACTATACCCATTAGTTTGCTGTGCCTCTGTCCAGCAGTGATACAGAGATGATTCCTGGGGTAAATCTGTCCAGCAGTGATACAGAGATGATTCCTGGGGTAAACCTACGATCTCCCATCCACTCGTCAAGATTTCTCTTGAACAGAGTCAGTGAGGGGCTCTGCCTCACATGGACTGGGATTCTGTTCCATAGTGTAGGGAGTCTCTGGGTGATGAATCTGTCCCTCCAGCACGTCCTATTTATATCCGTGTCGAGGTTTAAGTCTCTTGCTCTCGTGCCTCTGGTGGATTTGGATTTTTTGAGGTGGAGCATGTCCATTAATTCCGGGTTGGACATGGCCTTGTATGTCAGGCACAGATCACCTCTGAGCAGACGGTATGCGACTGAATAGAGCTGGAGTTTCTTCAGTCGGGCATCGTATGACATATGTTTGAGCCCCTTTATCCTTTTGGTGAGGAACTTTTGGGGTCCTTCCAACTGCTGCAGGTGTCGGGTAAGGTACATTCCGAATGGGGCGTTGTACTCAATCATTGGTCTGATAAGTGAAGAGTACAGGGTACAATGACCTCTCCTGATCTGGATGTGAATCCCTTCATGATCAGGTGGGCAATGTAGAAGGTCTTCCTAACCACTTTGGCAATGTGAGTGTCAAAAGAGAGGTTACTGTCAACTTGGGTCCCCAGGTCCCTGATAACTTCTTCCGTGTTTAATGGATTACCACCTATGTGGTAATTAGGGTTACCTTGTTTTCCCAAAGGGTATGACTATACATTTTTGGCATTTAGCTTAAGGCCATGGCTCTGGCACCAGTTATCCATTTCTATGAGACCTTTCTGGAGGATGTCTGTGTCTGATGGAGTGTCAATTATGGTGCCCAGTTTGCAGTCATCTGCAAATTTTGTCAGCCACAATCCCCCTAGGTTTGCCTGCACTTCAGAAAAATAAATGCCGAACAAGAGGGGGCCCAGGACTGAGCCCTGTGGGACACCGCTCGTGACCGGCTTAGAGTCTGACATGGCACCAGC
Organism: Protopterus annectens; assembly: GCF_019279795.1. Classification (NCBI taxonomy): domain Eukaryota; kingdom Metazoa; phylum Chordata; order Ceratodontiformes; family Protopteridae; genus Protopterus; species Protopterus annectens. The sequence continues at coordinate 1,764,367,611 of NC_056733.1, forward strand.
AACTCTAACCCTGTGTGTTCTGTCCTTGAGCCAGTTTGCAACCCATCTTGTGACATATGGGTTTACATCTAAGCTGGTGAGCTTTTCTATGATGCCCGAGTGGGGTATTGTGTCGAATGCTTTTGCTAGGTCAAGGTAGGCTGTGTGAACTGCCTTACCCTCATAGGTGCTTTAGTCTTTGCCTTTGAAGCTGAAGTCGTTTTAATGTAAAGATGTTTAGGTCTGAATACACCCTCAGAAGCTGGTACCTGCTCAGTGGCTCCGGACCCATCTGAGGGATTATCATCCGAGGCTCCAATACCTTGATTATCCAGCGGCATGGCTGACTCCACGTGGGAGCCGGTAGTGGCCTGCGACTCTAAAGTAGCGGGTGTCAGGGGCTGCGAAAGCACCTCACTGAGAACCGGCAACTGGCTTAGAAGCTTCGTCGGCTTTGGGCCTCGGTTTTCTCTATCCTTTTCTTTGCGTTTTTTGTATACTCCGGTAATTGGATAGCTATCTGACGACATTTCAGGATAATTAAACCGGCGTCCAAAGAAGTTTAAAGCAAAATCATACAGACGCTTAATAATGCATTGGTTAAATCTAGCACAAAACAGACAACCAGTAACATTGCGATCAGGGCCTAGGCAAGGAATACAGTAAGAATGAAAATCCTTGAGGTATTTGCTTTCCACAAGAAATACAATTAACTTTTTCTGACATCGGTCTGGAGCAAGAAGCTTTCTTGAAGACTTCGGATCTGAAACTGAAACATGAAAATCTCAGGAGTCGGCTGACTGGCACTTGCGAACTGCTGCTTCGGGAACCATGCGGCAAGAAAGACTGAAGAAAATGGTGTCTGCTGCTTCTTTTATACCCCTGATGACCTGACGTCAGGGAAGGGGCAACAGCAGCCGACGCAGAACCTAAGACTTTGGAATTCAGGCCGGCTGAGGGCAACCTGCCAGCAGGATTACCCAAATGTAATGACTGCAACAGTGAAACACGAAGAACATGGGCAAGTTTTCCTCCTAGGGGCACAAGTACTTGGGCATGGCTGGGAAGGATATTTAGAAAGTTAGTGAACATTTTCCATAAGGGGGTGGCTTACCACTCCCTGGTTTTGAGGTGGAAACACTCCATTGTTTAGATCTCTGCATACCCTGAGACTGTAGTCTTGGTGGTCTGTTGCCCCTGGGTTTGGACTGAAGGCCTGAGAGGGACTGGAAAGGACCAGTGTTTGAAAGGCCAATGCCTACTGAATCTAGGTGGCTGCACCTGTAAGAATTCTTTGACAGTTTGCATAGATTTTCTTCCAACTTAAGAACTTCTGCTTCTGTGCCAAACAAACGCTCCTGATTTAATGGAGCATCTAGAAATTTTGCTTTGACATAGTCAGGCAAGACTTGTTCCTTTAGCCAAGCATGCCTTCTCAGTACAGACCCAGTGACAGCAGCCCTGCAAGATGCTTCTAAAGCATCAAACCCACACTGCAAAGTATGTTTACTAACTTTGTTTGCAGAATGCATCAACTCTTGTAAATATTGATTTTCTGCACAATTTGGAAGTAACAGAATCTTTTGTTTAATTAGTTCCATAATAATGTTGCTGGTACTTCAACATGTGAAACTGGTAATTCAAAGCGATGGCAAGCGTTGCAGAGGTATAGCCCTTCTTACCCCACCTGTCTAAAGCTCTAGAATCCCTATCTGAAGTGGTAGGGTTTTTGGCTGTAGTGGCCTTAATGTCTTTAGGTCCTTGGGAAATGGTCTCTGGATTCGCAGTAGGATTCTTAGAGAAATTTGAGAGAGTCAGGTACTTTATAGTACCCGTCAGGTTTTCTGGGAGCTGGTGGTAAAGTGTCAGGAGTAAGACCGGACTCCAAGAAGACATCTACAATATCCAGGACAGGGGGTACAGCTAGAGGCCTGTGCCGAGGCAAATCTAAAACTTCCCAGAGTCTTTTTGGACTGAGGATAGTCCTGGCATTCCCAGTGGAAATGCTCTCTTAAGGTATGCAAGTTTTCACCAAAAGAAAAATCCTCTGGAGGGGAGGCAGAGGGAATGGATTCCTCTGCATCTGAATCCACATAGGTAAAATACCACCCCCCCAGTGCTCCTACATTTACACTTAATAAACCACACCCCCTCCCTTTATTGATCATTAGCACTTCAGTACTCACTTCACATTTAAATCCTACACACCCACTTTTCATACTGCTTGCCATTCTACTACCCCTGAAATACTATCTCATTCCAAACAAAGTCATTATTAGGCCCTACATCATTGAAACTTTATTATATCCTTCACTGCTAGTATGCCTTTAATTTTCAAACCGAAACTTATTTACCTATCTTTTACTTCTACTACCTATTCTATCTGTACCCTATATTCTTACCTTATATGAAAACCTACACTATACTGAGTCCCACCATCCCTTAAAGCAGACATTACTAAGTCAATTACACTTCCAATGCCATTCTAACATAACAGCCACCTCCACCTACCTCTTACCAAAGTTTCACAGGGTTGCCCATATTTACCTACAAGCTAGGAAGTCACAAAATATTTTCTGTAAACTCCCGAGGTTTACACATTCTGAAACATCCTCTACTCCATGGTGACATTCACCCTAACCCTGGACCAAATCAATAATACCCCAATAAATCCCTACCGACCTCAAGCAAACACCCCCATTCACCCCCACTAGCACCCATAACTCTGCTCATAGCACATCTCAATATACAGAGCTTAAGCAATAAAATTAGCCAGCTACATGCCCTGCTAGACATTCATTCATTTGATATCCTATGTTTAACAGAGACTTGGCTCAAACCAGTAACAAAGGACAATGAAATTATTCCACCTGACTATAACATCTTAAGATTAGACCGTACAACCAAAAAGGGTGGAGGGGTAGCAATTCTACACAAATCTAAGTTACATGTCACTGCTTTACATGTAAAACTACCTTTTGATAGTAATGCTGAAATTCTCATCTCTAAACTACATATCAATGCTAGTAAAGCTTTATACATTACATGCTCCTACCTACCTCCAGGCAATAACATTAACATCCTAGAAAATATCCTTTCCTGGCTTTCTACATCCTTCCCACAAGAATCCATTCTACTTGGTGATCTCAATATAGATTGGAATAGCTGTACCTCACCCAAACCCACAACCCATATCAACCTTTATGGATTCTCCCAAACAATTACCAGTCCAACCAGAATCCATAAACCCAGTAGCAAAGAAAGTATCTTAGACTGGATCTTAGTAAACAGCCATACTCTCTCTTATAAAGCAGGTTACCCTTCCTGATATTAGTGACCACTCCCTTACTTGCATAATCAGACAAAAACCTTTATTCCCAACCAGACTCTCTTTAAAATTGCCCGGAACAAAAAAGATTTCAATCCAGAAAGCTTCCAAGCTGAGCTTCAAGCCTGTGACTGGTCACCGTTAAAACTACTCCCTCTTGAGCAAGCAGTAATCTATTTTAACACTATTTTATTTTTACAAATCCTGGAATACCATGCTCCTACTCGCTCTATATTAACTAGAAGTAAAGCTGCTCCATGGCTCACTAAGACACTAGGCAGAAAATCTTGAGAAAAAATCTGGTCTAAATGGAGAAAATCTAAAAACCCAATAGATCATCAAAAATTTAAAGAGCTGAGAAATGCCACTAAAAGATCAATAATTCTTGATAAAAAAAACTTCTACTTTAAACTACAGGAAAAACATCAACAAAAAAACACAAACTTTCTGGTTAGGTATAAATAGACTTCTATACCCCGGCCATTCCAAGACACCAACCCCATCAGGTCTCTCCCCCTTAACAGTCCCAGCCAGATTTGCTGATGCTTTCAATACCTTTTTTACTGAAACTGTTCAAACTCTAGCAAACTCCTTACCTACTGTTAGCTCAACTCTCCTATCCTCATCACCTAGAATACTCCCCACCTTTCATTTAAAACCAGTTCCTACATCCCTTATCCACACCTTACTCCACAAACCTAAACCATGTACCCCCCTTCAGCTGATCTCCTACCAGCTGAAGACCTGAAAACTGCAGCAAAAGTACTTGCCTATCCCATTTCCATCCTAATTAATAGAACCATTACTGAAGGCACCATTCCATCTCTCTGGAAAATCTCTCACATTATCCCACTTCACAAGGCTGGTAACTCAACCGAACTCTCTAACTTTCGCCCCATAGCCTTACTCTATCCTTTAGCTAAAATTATGGAAAAATGCATCCACCAGCAACTACTTGGATCACCTTCTCCAAAATTACCTACTAGCTGACTGCCAGCATGGTTTTAGGCCCTGCCATAATACCATCACTGCTCTCTTATCCTTCTCTGATTGCATTAACAAACATCGTAATAACACGCTTTCCTCTGCACTTTTTATTGACCTCTCTAAAGCCTTCGATATGGTTAATCATCAGACACTTCTAAACATACACAAATTACTCTCTCTTGACACACAGGCACTAAAATGGTTCAACTCCTACTTAGAAAATAGACAAAGCTGTCCTTTGGGACAATCACCTATCCACCCCTCTCCCTTTTACCCTTGGTGTCCCCAAAGGCTCTATCCTGGGACCACTCCTTTTTTCCATTTTTATTAACGATCTAAATATAAATCTTCCTCAAACTACCTGCATACAGTATGCAGATGACTCCACTCTATTCTGTGCTGCCTCATCTTCATCTGAACTCCAATCCATAACTCAAACTGTATTTAACCTAGTAGAAAACTGGTTCCTTCAACGGTGTCTCCTCCTAAATGCAAAAAAAACAAAATAGTTATTTATTCCAACACTAAAATCCTCCCCAATAGACCTCACGGTTACATCTAACAATAGTACAGTCATAGCACCTGACTCACCCACCAAACTCTTAGGTGTAATAATTGACCACAACTTGTACTTTGACTCCCATATTAATTTGACTATTAAAACTGTAAACGGAAAACTCTGTAGCCTTTACAGGATAAAACCTTTCCTTACCCCAGAAGCTAGAACTACCATTGCCCATACCCATCTGATCTTTACACTCCTCTATGCCTCCCCCATGTTTACTTGCCAAAATCTTAAACAGCTAGGATGGCTAGAACTGCAAAATCAGCTACAATCTCAACAACTTATCACCACCTATAAGACTTTGCATCATCCAGGTAATACTCCTATTCTATGTAGCCTCATCACCCCCTACAAAAATTTTACTATCCTTCCCTCAGCAGATAAATTACTAGTATCAATTCAAAAATCTTACAACAAAGCAGGTGATTCTCTTTTCCCCAATTCTGTAGGGAAAACCTGGAATAGGCTTCCCAGCAAACTAACATCTCTTACATCATTACCACTCTTCAAAAAGCAACTAAAAATATTTCTTAAATCTCAATGGCTATGCCCATGTACTAATCCAGACTAACCCCCCCCGTTTATGCTTACTGATTTTTTCTTCCTCCTAATTGTGATAGTAAGCCTCCTTACTTTGATATCTAGCCTTGTCTCTTCAGGTAATTACCACAGAATACATATTTTCTGTAATAATCAACTTGCTGAGACCACATATGTTTCCACTTTGTATACTGAAAATGGACATGTATCCAGTTGGACTAGCCCAGTCAACAAATGTAAAATAAAATAAAAATAAAATAGATAAAGGTATGTCCTGGTAATTCAGAAGGGTCAGAGTAATCAGACTCCTGGTCTGTAGAATCAGAAGGAAATTCAATTCTTTGAGTTTTGGCAGGGGAAGGCTGGCTTCCCCTAATTAGTGTAATAAGGTCTTCAGCCATTCTAAGCATTTGTTTTTTGTGGCATGGGAGCTTGAGCATGCGCCTTTGACGTCGTTTTCTAGGCGTAGTGCGAACTCTGGGCCTGAGAAACTGTAGTTTTAGTTGGAATTAAGTTGTCCTTTTAATATGAATATCGGTAGGTCAGAATACCCCCTCAGAAGCCAGTGCCCGCACAGCTGCTCCGGACCCATCCAAGGTAGAGACATCCGCAGGTTCCATAGTCGAAGCATCATCTCGCGGCATACCAGACTCCATATGGGTCTCAGCAGAGGCCTGCGAATCTGTAGAAGCAGGCATCAATGGCTGCAAAGGCATCTCACTTAGTACCGGTGGACTGCCAACTAGCTTAACAGAAGGATCGTCGGCAGTTTTTGACCTATGCGGTCTCTCTGTCTTTGCGCTTTTTCGGAAGTTAGGAAGTCGGATGGCTTTACCAAAGCCATTTTGGAATATGGAGAATGACAGCGAAAGAGTTTAGCTACAAAAACAGCCCGATGATGAATGGCTTGGGCGCTAAACAAGGCACAAAACAGACAGCAAGGGACGTCGTGGTCTGAGGCTAAACGGGTAACGCAGTAAGAATGAAAATCTCTGCGGTATTTGCTTTCCACAGGCAAGACAATTGTTAAATTTTTCTGACATCGGTTAGAGCAAGAAAAAAGAACCCCCAATGGGGTACTAGAAGACTTCAGGTCTGAAACTGAAAAAAATAAAAATTTCAGGTAGCGGCCGACCACCACTTGCTAACTTGCTTCTGCTTCGGGCTCCTTCTCAGCAAGAAAGACTGATGTAATGGCATCGGCTGCATGTTTTATACCCCTGACGACATGGAAGAGGCGACAGCATCCGACGCAGAAATCTCAAGACTCTGGTATTCGGGCCGACTGAGGGCTACCTAACAGGCAGATAAACCCAAGTGTGATGACTGCAACAGTGAAACACAAAGAACATCTAACTACACTATGGGTTCCCAAAGTGTGCGCCACGGTGCCCTGGGGAGTCAAAGCTTCCTCACAAGGGCACTAAAGCTTAGCCGTAAAATAAACCGCAAACTAAGCAGATTAGTTACTAAGCTTATTAGTTTACGGTTTATTTTGCAGCCACTTAGGCAATTAGCTGCATTAAATTAAAGGATTTCAGGACAACCATTGCAAAAAGAGAGGGACTTAAAGTTTAATAACTCCCTCTCTTTTTGCAATGGTTGTCCAGAAATCCTTTTATTTAACACAGCTAATTGCCTAACTCTTGGAGATTAATATAGGAATACAGAACAGAAAATTATCAGAAATAATTTTTTTCCACAAGGCCATCCTGTCTAGGAATATGTAATCTGAGCTTATATCGGATATGTGTGAAGTTTAGGTCTTACAGTACCTACAAATGTGGAAGGAAGCATTTTGAGACACGTCTCAAAACTCTGGAATGGTAAAATAAAAACATTTCAAATGCATCTTTAAATTGAAACAAAGCCCTGACTATCACTGCAACATTTAGATGAGCATACAATGAGTGTTTTTTTTTACACTTTTATGAAACATACAGGAATATATTGGCAGGAAAGAAGTATACTGCAAAGTGCTTGGGGACACTAATAACCAACAGCAAATACATATACTTAAGAAGTTTTCACGGCTTGTTGATTTATTTTTTTAACCTTTTTATTTACTTAATGTTGAGGGTGCGCTGTGTTAAAATGTTTTTTTCCCCAATACCCATACAATCACTTTCACTTGGCCAATACTTTTCTTTAACAGCACACCTGTGGTTAGAATGAAAAGACAATGACATCACTGAAAATGAAACATTTGCAGGATCCCGTTTTACTAGAGTGAGTACTCTAACGTACAGAAAAAAAAATCTGGGATGCTTTTTTTCTACTGAAAGCCCTCGACTGCAGTCACAGGATGCCCTAGAAATAATTTTAACTGCTCCAGCAAGAAGCAGGTGTTTAGAATAAATGGGGAATCAGATGTACTACAGTATGTAAAGGTTTTGTTTTTTCTCTCCTAGATAGAAAATACTTGGCCATATTCTGGAGTAAAAATACTCATCTATAAACTTATCTTGAGCACACTTAAACTATAACCCAGATATGATGCTCTGCTTAAGCGGACGCAAAATAAACAGCAAACTAATAAAGCTTAGTTACTAAGCTTTATTAGTTTGTGGTTCATTTTGCGTCCGCTTAGGCAATTAACTGCGTTAAATAAAAGGATTTCCGGACAACCATTGCAAAGACAGAGGGACTTATTAAACTATAGCTCCTAGGTCTAGGACTACATTTTCAAGTACCTTTTAGGCTGCATGTTTATATGCTGAAGTCTTTGGTTACTGGTCTTTACATTTTAAGTGTGGCAGCGTTTCAAAGGCTGATTTTGGATTATTCCATTACCATGGATACTACCAGTGGCTTGTTTGGTTCCTCTAATAATGTTCTACAAAAGGATAATGAAAAGTTCTCCTCTTCCCATGGTGATCTCACAATAGATCTCCCCTTTGACACAGAAATTTACTTAAACACTACAGACCAGTTTTATTTCTTCAGCACCTCCTTTAGGAAATACATGGATGGACTGTACTTCTGGGTTAGATGTTCGGAATGGAAACACATCTAATTTCTTGGATGGCAGTGGGTCTGCTTTTTCCTATTTTAATATGGATTTCAATACCAGGCACATCCAGCAACCAAATGGTGGATTTAAACACAGCAATACTACAGACATCAGTGTCAGTAGACGTCAACCAACACCCTTCGGATGCATTTAGAAGGGGGTTTCAAATACATTAGTATTCATTTCCTATTCTGTACTCCAAGATAGTTTAGCTGTCCATTTAATTTGTATAGTATTAAAATTCATGGTGTATTTCTAGTCTGGAAACAACTATAAAATTGTTTTATAGCAAAAATTCTCCCCACACTTTTTGCAAAATGGATTGGAAACACCTCCGTATAGTGCATGCCATGTGGTTGTAAACATGGATGAGGTTTGTGTTCTGGATGCGTACAGGTTTTTGTTGAGATGGGTGAAACTTTGCCTCTTAGTGATCCTAAAAAGTTTATATACTCTTGACGGATGCCCACAGGACACACAGGGGAGGTATGACAGCCAAGTTTCAAATAAGTAGCAGGAGCAACAGGTTTCAGAGAGAGTTTACAGTCATGTCTGGATATGCTACCTATGAATGATTAGAACCTGAAGGTTTTTTGGGGGGTCTGCAGTAAGGCGTGTGCTAGTAACAGGAAGAAAACCTGCTATTTAGGGCTGGAGAAAGTGGAAGTAGCTTAAGTCATGTGAAGTTTTTGGAGTATTTCTTCTTCTATGTATGTTTAAAAATGGATCGTTGTTTAAACGGCAGTAAGTGTTGAGAGTGTGAAAATAAAGAGGGCACACCAACCAGTGGCAAGTGTGAAGAAGCACAAATATAGAAAATATGACAATTATTTGGACTTTGGTTTTATGTCAAGAGAAGTCAGTGGTGAAGAGAGGCCGCAATGTGTACGGTGTATGAAAGTTTTGGCACCAGAGTACATGCTACCAAGTAAGTTGAAACGCCATTTTTCATCCCAGCATGGTTAGTAAATCTCGCAAATACTTTAGCAGGAAGTTGAGAGGTAAACAAAAAGGTAGATTTTACAAGCAGGCATCAATACCAAGCAATGCTTTGCTAGCATCTTACAAGGTGGCACATAATCGCAAAATGTAAGAAGCTTCCATCGCAGAAGAACTCATTCTACCGGCTGCTGTGGATATCGGTGAGTCTGCTGGGAAGCTGCTTTCAGAAGTGCCTTTGTCCAACACCACCAGTTGCAGAATACAGCACAGTGGAGGACCTCAATGATTAATTACAAAAATAAAAGGGAAGGAATTTGGGTTGCAGCTGGATGAGGCCACAGAGAATAGTGATGCACACTTGATTTGCTATGTACGGTTTATAGATGGTGACATTGTGGAACACCCTCTCTTTCATAAAAGTAACACTGCTGGTGCTAAGGCTCAAGACTTGTTAGAGATCCTTGATACTCTTATACCCGAAAATAATTTGGAGTGGACTAAGTGCGTTGGTGTCTGTACTGATGGTGCTCGTTCTTATGTCCGGCTGTTATGGAGGATTACAGGCACCTATTAGAAGAAAAGCCCCTGATGCACTTTGGACCCATTACATTATTCACAGGGAAGCACTCTCATCAAAATATCTGAGTCCTACACTGAACCAAGTCTTAGAATATGCAGTGAGTGTAGTAAACTTTATAAAAACTCGGCCATTGAAGGCAAGGTTTTTCAAAAAAAACTGAGGATATGGGATCTGAGCACACGTCTTTGTTGTACTACAGCACTTCGAGATGGCTCTCTCGTAACATTTTGTCTCGAACGTTTGAACTGCGACAGGAAATTTATATTTTTCATAAAAAGGAAGACCACAAGTATACCAACAATTTTGGTAATGAAGATTTTTTGGTAAAACTAGCATACTTAAGTGATATTTTTAAAGTTGAATGCTCTGAATGACTCTGTGCAGGGAAGCAATATGCACCTTTTAAAGTCAATTCTGAAAATTTCAGATTTTATAAAAAAAACAAACTATGGAAAAGAAAAATGAATGAAGACTGAGGCAAAGAATGTTTCCCCTTGTTGCAACAGTTTTTGACCTCTAATGGACTTGATTTTTCTCTAGGTATGAAATCCATTTTTGAAGAACACTTATCAGCTAGAGCGTCTTCTGTGTAGAGACATGCGTGAATGGGCGTACCTTCGTTGAAGGTTGTGCGTCAGGGCCGGCAACTCTGCACGTAAAAATCTACTGCCAATCATTAGCGGACTGGAGTTGCACTGTGGCGACCCCTAACCAGGAAAAGCCAAAAGACAACAACTTATCACAGCTTATCACCTGGTTTGAGAAATATTTTTAAAATAACTGAAGTTTGCATGGATTCAAGATCCATTTAATGCTAGTGCTCCATCTGAATTTACTGCTGCAGAAGAAAATCTTGAGTTGCCTTGTGACAAAACGTTGAAAACAAAATTTAGCAGCATGGAATTAACTGAATTTTGGATATCTGTAAAAGATGAATATCCCCCTCCGAGTGGTAAAGCTCAGAGAATTTTAATTCCATTTGCAACTGCTTATTTGTGTGAAGTTGGGTTTTTGGATGTCGCTGTGATAAAAACTAAGTATCGAGCGAAATATCAAATGTGAAGAAGGAAATGAGAGTGGCTGTGTCCAGTTTGATTCCAAGATTTGAAAAAATGTGCAGTGATCAACAGGCTCATCCATCCCACTAATTATAATTAGCTGAATTTGTTCAATTACATTTTTGTGATCTTAAACACCTGTGTTACTAATCTGTTCAATTACATTTTCTTGTAATCTTAAATGCATGTGTTATATTTACCTAACCCTTTTAATTAAAAAAAAAAATGAATGCTATTTCGCAAAGTATACTTGTTAGAATTTGACCAGGGGGGGGCTTGGAAAAACCTGGATTCAAAAAGGGAGCCGACAATCGAAAAAGTTTGGGAACCACTGGACTACACAGTTCCCTACAGTTACTGACTGGAAGAGTATTGGTGGACCCATCTTTTCAACAAAAGCCAGAGGAAGTAACAAATTGATTCTTCCATGCCTAAAATATCCGCATCAAATACACAAATGCACCCCTTTGAAAGGGATCCCTAATTCTGCAGCAACTTGCGATAATGAAGTCAAACCCAACCATAAAGAGTGGTATTCCCATAGACTGCAGTGGATTTTCATACTGTTGCAGACCCCACCCCAACAGGAACACACACTACAAAATATGCCAAAATACTGGAAGGTAATTTCAGTAACTGGAGTTTGTAACTAAGACTTAACAGCAATTTTGAAAACCTCAATACCTTGACATTAAGGAAACCTGGGAAAATTTAAATATAGGTGATAATATTCCAAAGCACAAAGATGATGGATTTCTTGCTTCCAGGAATAGCTTACAGAAAAGATTAAAAGCCATTACTGCAGCATGACCCCCAACGCATACGTCAGAAATTAAAACCACCGTACGGAGAGAATATGAATCAGATGCATACTTAAATGCAAGATACATGCACTTGAAACCTTTTCTGGATATTCAGAATCTGCAGAAAGAGTGGCAGCCAGTGGGTTGCCAGCTGCTTTCATACAAGACTTACTGACACCAATTCAAGGGCAAATCAAAAAGGTTTGTCGAAACTGACAAGTTTAGGCATTCATGAAACTTAAACAAGAGTAATTTGTAACAGATAACAGAAAATAAATCTGGTAGGCATTTAGCTCCAACAGTTCGATACTGACTTATGAGGGCAGAAAAGAAGGAACCACATAGGAAGTAGTAGACTTAGAATCTTCCTACCACCAGCCCCAGGACAATATCAAAAAGTTATTACCCTCCTTAACCACTGCAATTGTCACAAAGTTAACTCCATTTAACTAATTCAACTGTGGTCAGTCTGGACATTGGTGAAGTGAATGCCCAATATTTCTATAAGAAATTCATCAAATGTCCACACTCCACAGCAAGTAGAAAGACATCAACCGGTGTGCAGCACCACTTGGCAGCCACCAGAGTAGCACACATTGGGACAGCCAAGAAAGTACAGTTGCGTACACTTACCATAAATGTAGATGTTCGAGTGTATTCACTGTTGCAGACAATTTTGGGTTATCTGCTTGCAGTAGCCCTCAGTCAGCCTGATTAAAGTCTTGGGTCCTACGTCGGTTGATGTCCCTTCTTCCACGACGTCAGTTCGTCGGGGGTATAAAACATGCAGCTGACGCCATTACATCAGTTTTTCTCGTCCCAGATGACAGGTGCCCCCTTAATGGGAAGCGATTAAATTTGTAAATATACAAGGTTATAACTCCAAAAAAAAGCAAATACAACAAAAAGCTTTTGAAGATAGTAAAGGAAGTAGAGGTATACCCAAAAAAGAAAAAGAAGGGGCTGGAGGGAGGGTAACCAGGACTGCAAAAGTGAATACACTCTAACATCTACACTTATGCTAAGTGTGCATAACTGTACTAAGTTCTTAGTGTTTCACTGTTGCAATCATCACTTTTGGGTAGATTCCCAAAGCTAAGGATGGGAGGAGGAATTTAAATAGAATTAGGACCCGCCCTGCAAGACTGAAGTAGCAAAGCCGGCTCTGGATTTAGAGAAAATTGGCAGATGGTAATGCTTGGTGAAAGTATGTACAGAACTCCAAGTAGCAGCTTCTAGGATGTCCTTGGTAGGGACGCCTCTGAGAAAGGCAGTAGAGGTAGATGCAGCCCTGGTTGAGTGGTGTCTGATCCCCCGTGGGATAGGTTTTCCAAGGTGTTTGCAGCAAAAAAGAATGCAATGGCCTATCCATTTGGAAATGGTTTGCTTTGAAATAGCCTTCTCCTCTGCAGCAAATGCCACCAACAGTTTATCAGATTTCCTTTGAGGTTTAGTTCTGTCCAAGTAGAATCTAAGTTGTCTGTGCACGTCTAAGGAGTGCAGAATCCGTTCCCCTTTGTTCTGTGGATTAGGAAAGGCGGCTAGCAAATGTATGGACTGATTAAGGGACACACTGGATACTACCTTGGGCATGAAGGAGGGATTAGTCCAGAGGGACACCCTGTCCGCATGAAAGATGATGAAAGGCTCCACTGCCATGAGGGCCTGTAATTCAGATACCCTTCTTGCTGAAGTGATTGCTAAAAGGAAAACTGTTTTCCAAGAAAGGAATTTTAAGTCTGCAGTGGCAGCTGTCAGGCCTTTATGAAGCATCTCAGTTAAGTATTGCAAGATCTGAGATAAATTGGGCAGTGTTGTGCTCATCCCTTGGGACTGGTTCAAGGCACAGAATCTTTTCCATTTTTCAGCGCAAGACTTTCTGGTACTAGGCCTTCTTGCCTCTAAAATGATGCCCATCACTGGTTTACTGAGGTATAGTAAAGGAGAAATTATGTAATTAGCCAGGCTGCTAGATTCAGAGTTTGAAGTTGAGGATGCAGAATTTGGTTCTCCTGCTGAGACGACAGAGTAGGAGTCTGAGGCAGGTGCCATGGGGCCCACAGTAACACACTGTGCAAGAGGGGGTACACCATTGTTGGCGTGGCCAGTCTGGTGCAATCAAAATCATCCTTGGTTTGTCTTGTTTGATCTTTAGTAGTACTTTGGAGAGCAGAGGCAGGGGAGGAAAGGCATAAACTGATAGGTTCTTCAGGCTGAAAGACAGAGCATCCACTTTCCAAGATTGCTTGTGGGGAGTCCTTGTGCAGAATTTGTCCAACTAATAGTTTTGCGGGAAGGCAAACAGGTCTATACCTGGGCTCCCCCATTTGCTTATCAACATGCTGAAAATCCTTTGTTCCAGTTTCCACTCATGTGGGTCTATGAGGTTTCTGCTTAGTTCATCTGACAGTGTAGTTTTCCTGGCAGGAATTCAGCTTGTAAATGTACTTGACAGCTCAGGGCTGTGTTCCACAATGCCATGGCTAGTCTGCAGAAGGGGTAAGAATGTGTACCCCCCTCTGCTTATGTACCACATAACAGTGGTGTTGTCAGTCTATCATTAATTGTTCTGGAAGAATGTGGTCCTTGAAGGCTGTCAGACCATTCTGTACAGCTAACATTTCTTTTTGATGGATATGTAGGTGCATTTGACTTGGGTTCCATTTGCCCTGAATGCACCTCCCTGCCAGGTGAGCACCCCATGCATAGTCTGATGAGTCTGTTAAGGTTTGGACGGCAGGGGGTACTGTGAATGGTAGCCCCCAGCTTCTGTCCACCAAATGAACTCGAAACATAGGCAAGGTATGATAGGAATCATTGCCTCTAGATCCTGTGAATGTTGACACCATAGACTTTTGAGATACCATTGCAGTTTCCTCATATGCAACCTTGCATATGGAATTAGAAGAATGCAGGAGGCCATGAACCCCAAAGGCTTGCAGTATTTGCCTTGCAGATAACTGGGTTTTTGTGGCCACTTGTTTGAAGTAGGTTGTCAAATGAACCTGTTTCTCCGGCGTGAGGAAAGCCATCTGGGAAGTTGTATTCAAGCTTGCTCCCAGGAATATAATTTGTTGACAGGGTGCCAGTTGTGATGACTTTGTTTATGGTGTACCCCTGACAAGTCAGTACCCTCTGAGCAAAGGCCTGATTCAAAAGTATGTCCTGGCTTTCTGCCTGAATTAGACAATCGTCCAGATATGGGTATATTTGAATATTTCTTTGCCTGCAGAATGCAATGACTGGAGCTAGGCACTTTGGCTTATCTACTGCGCCCAGGGTATTCACAAAGGGCAGTGCAGAGAACTGATAGTGCATGTAGCCTGCTTTGAAGCGTAGGTATTTTCTGCAAGACTCCCTGATAATGATTTGCAGGTATGCTTCTTTTAAGTCTAGCGTTGCCAACCATGCATCTCTGCCTAGCTGAGGAAGCAGCTGAAGAGTCAGTATCCTGAATTTTGGAATCACCAGAAAGGTATTTAGAATATAAAGGTCCAAGACAGGATGCCATGTACTGCCTTTTCTGGGTACCAGGAATAGTCTTGAATAGAACCCTTGTCCCTTTTCTGGTACCAACTGAATAGCCCCCATGCTTAAGAGAAAGAGTACTTGATTTTGGGCCTCTGCCCACTGATTTGGGGGTAGATCTGTATCCTTGGAACACTACTTAAAATCCATTTGTCCTGGGTTATGAGTTCCCAGTATTTGGCCTGTAGACCAATCTTGCCGCCTAACGGAACATTCAGTTGGAAGTGCTTGGAAGTTTTAGAAGCAAGTCATTGAGACTTGTTTTCCATAGGGGGGAGTCTTACTACTCCCTGATTTGGGTGCGGAAACCCCCCATTGCTTAGTCTTGTGTCTCCCCTGGGAATGAAAAGTACAGTTTTTTACCTAGCATAAATGTAGATGTCCGATAGATATGCAACTGCAGTCATAACATATGGGGTTGTCCTGCCTCAGGCAGCCCTCGGTCGGCCGGATTCCAAAGTCTAGGTCCGGTGTCGGCCGGTGTCGCCTCCTCTCTGACGTCAGAACGGCTGGAGTATAAAGGCATCGGCCGACGCCATCTTCTTCAGTGTTTCTTGCCCCAGATGCCAGGTGCCCTCCTAGGAAGGCTAAATTTGGTGAATGGATAAACAATTCCAGACATGCACAACAGTAATAAACAGATACACCATAGGAGATACCCCCAGCTAATAGGAATAGGGGTAGTGGACCCATAAAGAAAGTTGCAGAGGGGTAGGAGGGTGGGAAAATCCGACTGCAGTTGCATATCTATCGGACAGCTACATTTACGGTAGGTACAAAACTGTACTATGTCCTTCAATAATGCAACTGCAGTCATAACATATGGGTTGAATATCATAGCCAAGCTGGGGGTAGATGGAACTAAGAAAGGGATGGTGTAGCTAAAATGCACTGCAGGACTGCCGAAGCAAAGCCTGCTCAGGATCTGGAGTATAAAGGCAGGCTGTAGTGCTTGGTAAATGTATGCACGGAGCTCCATGTAGCAGCCTCTAGAATGTCCTTTGTAGCCACTCCTCTGAGGAAAGCTGTGGATGTGGCTATAGCTCTGGTGGAATGTGGTCTAATATTGGCTGGCACACCTTTTCCATGGAAAGAATAGCAGAATCTGATGCAGTGTCCAACACATTTTGAAATTGTTTGTTTGGAGATTGCTTTTCCTTGTACTCCAGCAGCATAGGCTACAAACAGTTGGTCAGACTTTCTGGTGGCCTTAGTTCTGTCCAGGTAGTAGCGTAGTTGCCTGTGTATGTCCAAAGTATGCAGTTTTTCCCCCCTGTTTTGAGGATTGGGGAAGAAAGTAGGCAGGTGAATAGCTTGATTTAGAGACTTCCTGGAAATTACTTTTGGCATGAATGTAGGATTGGTTCTTAGAGAAACTCTGTCCTGATGAAAAATGAGGAAAGGAGGTACTGCCATGAGTGCCTGTATCTCCAAGACTCTTCTTGCAGATGTGACTGCCAATAGAAAAAACGTTTTCCATGATAGAAATTGCATCTCTGAAGTTGCTGCTGGCTCAAAGGGAGGAAGAGTTAATTTTTCCAAAAAAAAACTGAGGTCCCATGCAGGTACTGGCTGTTTTCTGGGAGGTTTGATATTCTTTATCCCTCTTAGGAACTGTCTTAGCAAAGGATGTGAAAACACTGGCGGATCACAATTGTATTTTGCTGAGATTGCTGAGGCGTGAATCTTTATAGAAGAATGAGAGTCCAGTATGAAACATTTCTGCCAAGTATTCCAATATCCGAGGTATACTCAGTAATGTTGTATCCTGACCCCTGTTGGCATTCCAGATGCTGAATCTCTTCCACTTGGCTGAATAGGTTTTTCTGGTGGAAGGTCTGCGTGCTTCCAGTAAGATCTCTTGAACTTTTTTGGAAAGAGAGATAGCGGAAGGAGTTATGGTAACCTCCAGGCTGTCAGATGCAATGTTTTCAGGTTTTGATGGACAGTCCTGTAATTGTGTTGTGTTAGAAGCAGGGGCCATAGGGGCAGAGGCCACGGTTTGGTCAGAGTTATGCTCAACAGCAATGGGTACCAGTGTTGCCTTGGCCAGTCTGGAGCTATCAAAATGCCTGTTGGCTGTTCTGCTTTGATCTTCAGTATCACCTTGGTCAGCAGAGGTAGAGGAGGGAATGCATAAATTTTTAGGGAATTCCAGCTGAAGGAGAGAGCATCCGTTTTCCAAGCTAGAGGATGGTGTGGCCTCATGCAGAACTTTTCCAGGTGATGATTCAAGTGAGAAGCAGAGAGATCTACGTCCGGTCTTCCCCATGTCTTTGTTATTTGTGAGAAAATGTGAGGATGCAGCATCCATTCGTGTGAATCCAAGAAATTTCTGCTCAGCTTGTCCGCCAGTACATTGTCCTTGCCCGGCACAAACTGGGATTGCAAATGTATCTTCAGACTCAGGGATTTTTCCCAGAGAATCAATGTTAGTCTGCAGAGGGGATTAGAATGAGTGCCTCCCTGCTTATGTACCACATGACAGTGGTGTTGTCTGTCCTTATTAGCAAATGTCCTCATTGTAGTGATTTTTCGAAAGTCTCGATTGCATGTATCACTGCCAACATCTCTTTTTGGTTTATGTGCAGATGTCTTTCCCTTGGTGTCCATAGACCTTGAATGCATCTGCCCTCCATGTGCGCCCCCCCATCCATGATCTGAGGCATCTGTTGTAATCATTTGACCTGCTTGAGGTCTGCTAAAAGACATGCCTTTGTTTAACTGACTTGCTTGAGCCCACCACAAAAATTCTTTTTGCAGACATGGAATGAGTGGGATTACATCCTCTAGGCTTTGGCTGTGTTGGGACCATAAGCTTTTTAAATACCATTGCAGCTTTCTCATATGAAGTCTTGCCAAAGGTATCAGAAGAATGCAAGATGCCATGAACCCCAGGGCCTGCAGGATTTTCCTTGCAGTCAGCTGGGAGAGCTTTGCTAGGCCTTTGAAGTACTCTGGTAACTGCTGTTGTTTTTCCTCTGAGGTAGGCCATTTGTGTTTGTGTCCAGTTTGGCTCCTAGGAAAATAATCTGTTGGGATGGCAATAGTCCTGATTTCCGAATGTTGACTGTGTATCCCAAGGCCTGCAGTAGTTGAATGACATAGTCCAAGTTTGCTATTAAGGTTTGTTTGTTGTCTGCTTGTATGAGGCAGTCGTCCAGGTAGGGGTATATTTGAATCCCCTGGAGTCTGCAGTGTGCCTCTACTGATGCCAGGCATTTCGTGAACACTCTGGGTGCAGTAGATAAGCCAAACGGCAATGCTGAGAATTGATAATGCTCTGTCCCTGCAAGAAATCTGAGGTATCTTCTGCAGCTTTCTCTGATTGGGACATGCAGGTATGTCTCCTTGAGGTCCAGAGTGACCAGCCAAGACCCCTTGCCCAGCATGGGAAGGAGTTGCTGCAATGTCAGCATTTTGAACTTTGGCACAATGAGAAAAGTATTTAGAGTAGACAAGTCCAGTATAGGCCTCCATTTGTTTTCTTTTCTTGGAACAAGGAACAGTCTTGAATAAAATCCCTGGCCTTGTTCCTGAGGAGGAACCCTTTCTATTGCTTTTATACTTAACAGCTTTGAAACTTGAGAGAGTGCCTCTGCCCTTTGATGATGTGGCAGGTTTGGCATGCCTTGTCTTATTGGTAAAGTATGGAAGTGGAATCTGTAGCCCTTGTCTATTAAATCCAGAATCCAGTTGTCCTTGGTTAAGATATGCCAGTTTTTTGAGAATAAGGATAATTTTCCACCCAAAGGTGCTTCTCTGAGCCTTTGTAGGCGGTATGAAAGTCAAGTCATTGTGATTGTCCTTGTGGTGCAGCTGGGCTGCCTGCGCCACTTCTTTGATTTGGAGGTTGCCATTGGCGGCCCCTGTAGGATCCTCGGTATTGCCCTCTACCTCGGGCACGCCTGTTTTTTCCCCTTTGAAACTTGTCAAAGTCTGGGAAGGACCAATTCTTTGAAGGCCAGTTTCTGCTGAATCTGGGTGGCTGAACCTGGAGGAAATCCTTGACTGTCTGTACTGACTTAGCTTTTTCCTCAATGGATTTCAACACATCTTGTGCATTAGCACCAAAAAGCTTCTGTTTTTCCAGAGGTGCATCAAGTAACTTTACTTTAACATGGTCTGGCAATGGCTGATCTTTTAACCAAGCATGTCTACATATCACAGCCCCAGTCATAGCTGCCCTACATGAAGCCTCCAATGCATCATAACCACACTGAAGAAAATGATTGTTAACCTGCTGAGTGTTATGTATATGATCCTGCAATGCCTTTCTATCAATAGGCTCAGGAGAGGCTAGCTTTTTCTGTAAATCATCCAGTAAGAAATCCTGGTACTGAAACATATGAAAAAGGCAGTTAAATGACCTCATCTCTCCAGGGACCTAGCTTCCCTATCTGCTGGTAGTGGATTCTTGGCAGTGGAAGTAGCCACTCCCTTGGGGCCCTGTGAAATAGTTTCTAGATCCACAGAGTGGGCCTTAAAGAGATGTTTGTGAGTGTCAGGGACCCTATAATATCTGTCTGGCTTGACAGGAGCAGGGGGGAGAGAATCAGGGTTAGCACTGGAGTCAGAGAAAACACCATCCAAAACATCCATAACTGGAGGAATAGCTAAAGGTCTGTGCTGGGGAAGCTTGAGGAAGGTACGTAGCCTTTTCCTTGAATCAGAGAATTCCTGACCCTGCCATTTAAAATGTTCCCTCATGGAGTGCAGGACTTCACCAAATGAGAAATCCTCTGGAGGGGAGGCAGAGGGAATAGATTCCTCAGCATCAGAGTCCTCATAGGCCTGGAAGGATTCTTCTTGGGTATCTGAATGCTCAGAATCCCCAGAGGCTTCATCTGAAGAGAGGTTGTCAGCCTGCTCAGTTCTGGGCCTTTTCTCTGCAGGTGGCTGAGAACCTCTGTCTGGGTGAGGCTGAGACCTCCTGATAAGAGGAATAAGATCTGCAGCAAGAGACATGATCTGTTTATCAGAAGGGGCCTGAGCAGCAGGTTTAGGATGGGCCTTGGCCTGGCTGGCGGCCTTAGCACGTGCAAATGACTTGATGGACATGGATACAGGAGGCCATGCAGCCCCACGTGCAGGAGTAACCTTGTCTACAGGAATGGTGTCGGGTAGATCCAGAACTTCGGTTTCCGGAGGAAAATCAACAACCGGCACCGGAGAGATCTCCGAGACCGAAGGACGTGTTTGTGTCGTCGGCCTGGAGCTGTTGAATTACCGCTTCCGAAGGGACCGAAGCACTAGCGGAGGGTTTAGGAGTTGCATCGGTGGAGGATGCAGGCTGAGGATGTCGGTCCCGGTCCTTTCGTTTTTTGGTAGATTGAGTTGTCGGTTGATCCGATGGCATGATATACGCAAAAGATTCACCGAAAAAGTCTTCGGCAAATTATGCCCGGCGCCTGAGGGTGCGCTTATTAAAGCAAGCACAGGCAGCACAGGCCAAGACGTCGTGGTCTGGGCCCAGGCAAGGAAGGCAGTAAGAATGGAAGTCCTTATGAGGTATTTGTTTACCACAAGACAAACAATTAACTTTCTCAATTTGTTCGGACATCGGCTGAGGCGAGAAAAAATGTTCCCCAATGGGGTACTTAGCTTTTAGATGACTTCGGTACTGAAAACACAGGAGCTGACCGACCGGCACTTGCGAACTGCTTCTGCTTCGGGCACCGCGCGGCAAGAAAGACTGAAGAAGATGGCGTCGGCCGATGCCTTTATACTCCAGCCATTCTGACGTCGGAGAGGAGGCGACACCGGCCGACGCCGGACCCAGACTTTGGAATCCGGCCAACCGAGGGCTGCCTGAGGCAGGACAACCCCATATGTTATGACTGCAGTTGCATTCTTGAAGGACATCCTGGCGTTTCTGCTATGTCGGAGTTTGGCTTGAGAAGATCTTGACAAGGCTGGAAAGGACCAATTCTTAGAGGGCCAGTGCCTACTAAATCTAGGAGGCTGAACTTGTAAGAAATCCTTAACAGTTTTCATAGATTTACCTTTATCTTCCATCTTTTTAAGAACTTCCTCAGCCTTGTTGCCAAAGAGGCGGTCCTGATTTAAGGGAGCATCCAACAATTTAGCTTTAACATGATCGGCTAAAGATTGTTCCTTAAGCCAAGCATGCCTTCTGAGCAGAGAACCAGTAACAGCAGCCCTGCAAGAGGCCTCTAAAGAATAAAATCCACATTGCAAAGTATGTTTTCTAACCTGTTCAGCAGGATGCATTAAATCCTGTAATTCTTTATTTTCCACAGTCAGGAATCATTTTCTGTTTAAGCAATCCAATACAATGTTGTTGATACTTTAACATATGAAACTGGCAGTTTAAAGCCCTAATGGCCAAGGTTGCTGAAGTGTAAACCTTCTTATACTCCATCTATCCAGCGCCCTGGAGTCTCTATCAGAAGGGGTAGGATTTTTAGCAGAAGGAGCCTCAATGCCCTTGGGTCCCTGTGAAATGGTCTCTGGATCCCCAATAGGATTTTTAAAAAGGAACTTGTGAGAATCAGGAACCCTGTAATATCAGTCAGGTTTTCTGGGAGCAGGAGGCAAAGAATCAGGGGCCAAACTCGATTCTGAAAAAGCATCAACAATGTCTAGTACTGGAAGAATAACTAAAGGCCTATGCTGAGGAAGGAGTAAGAAACCCCTAAGCCTCTTTTTTGAATCAGAAAAATCCTGGCTTTCCCAGTGGAAATGTTCCCTTAAAATATGTAAGGTTACACCAAATGAAAAATCCTCTGGAGGGGAAGCAGAGGGAACAGAGTCCTCTGCATCAGAATCCTCATAAGTAGATATGGGCAAATCCAGATCAGAAGAATCAGAAAAATCAGAAGACTGGTCAAAAGATTCATAAACAACTTCAGTCCTAGGTCTCTTAGAAAGAGGGAGGCTGGCTTCCCCTGATTAGAGTTATAAGATCTTCAGCCATTCTTATTTGTTTTTCAGGCATAGAGGCCAGAGCATGCGGCTTGGGGAGTCTGTTTTCTAGGCACGGTTCGAGATTTTGGCCTAAAAGAAGGAGGCGTCTGTTTAATATGCAAGTCAGTAGGCCTGAATACACCCTCAGAAGCTGGTGCCTGCACAGCGGCTCCGGACCCACCCAAGGTGGACATCCGCAGGTTCCATAATTGAAGCATCTCGCAGCTTACCGGACTCCAAATGGGTCTCAATAGAATCAGAAGTAGCGGGTACTAGGGGCTGCGAAAGCGCCTCACTGAGTACCGGTGAACTGGCGACTGGCTTAGAGGTGTTGTCGGCAGTTTTGGACCTCGGCGGCCTGTCTTTATCCTTGCGTTTTTTCAGAATCTTTGTAGTCGGATGGCTAACAGATGACATTTCTGGATAATTAAACAGGGAAACGAAATATTTTGAGGAGAAAATATACTGACGGATAGTGCGCTGATTAAAGCACAAAAACAGCACGGTGTGTTGTGATCAGGGCCTAGGCAAGGAATACAGTACGAATGGAAATCTTTATGAGGTATTTGCTTTCCACAAGTAATGCAATTATCAGTAAGGAGCAAGAAAAATTTTCCCCAATGGTGTACTTAGCTTTAGTTGAAGATTTCGGTTCTGTAACTCGAAAACGTAAATTTCAGGAGTCTGCCGACCAGCACTTGCAAACTGCTTCTGCTTTGGGTACAGCACGGCAAGAGACTGATGTAATGGCGTCGGCTGCATGTTTTATGCCCCTGACGACCTGACGTCATGGAAGAAGGGACAGCAACCGGCACAGGACCCAAGACTTTGTGAATCAGACCGACTGAGGGCTACTGCAAGCAGATAACCCAAAAGTGATGACTGCAACAGTGAAACACGAAGGTCATCAGGAACTACGGCTACTTCCTTTAGTACCAGTTAACCAAGATCATCCTTTGTCAATATTACAGTGCATAATTCCTCTGTCCTTTTCTTGGTGACATGTTAGCAACTAGATCTAGTATTACTTCAGTAAGTGCTGAAAATCTCCTGCTTTCCACCAAAGCAATTCTTGAAATGGGAGTGTTCAGAGTTCCTTTAGAATACCCAAGGACAAAACCTATTCCTTAATTCAAAACTGGTCCAATAAACACACTCACTGTAGGAAATGTTGCCTCTAAATATTTTAGGTAGACATTTACATAAATGTGTGTATTGTTTAATGTACTCCAGATGGAGTTCTGACATTCCAAACGACCCGTTAGGATTATATTTAACATTGGTGTAATTAAGGATACCTTTTTTTTTTTTTTGCTGTTTTAACACTGAAGCAAATTTCAGAAACGTCAGATTGGAAGGATTAGAATGAATCCCTCTACAACTTTGGACTAACTCTAAAGATGAGGAAGGGCTGAAAAGAAGCAGTACATGTGCAGGTAATCTTAAAATCTTGCAAGCACCTGCCTATGGTAGATCAATACCTCCATCCACCAAGACAGAGCAAGGAATCAAACTGGTTATTTTTGCAATTCAACAAGGTAAATTGTTCTGAGTCCGTCCACACAATACACCTATCCTACCAATCAAGAAACCAGGAAAACACAGACTTGTACAAGATTTACAAGCAGTTAATGCAACAGTAACCATTTTTTCTTTAATCCCCAACCCTGTTATCTCAACTGCAATAACCCTCTCAGTGATGGATATTTTGTGTACATACATTTTTATTCCTATACACCCATACAGTCAGTATCTATTTGTATTTACATATAGAGGGTAACAATACACATACTAGATTACCTCAAGGCTATGATGAATAGCCTTCTCCTTTCTCTATGGAAATTAAAAAAACAGACAAAAGCAAACCTCCACATGGCTCTACTCTAATTCAGTATGTGGATTTATTGTTCGCATCCTACCTGCAATTGTGAAATGTGGAAACTATCTAATAAAACTAGCAGAATTGGGAATTAATGTCACAAAGGACAAACTGCAGTTGTGGAAGTCAATACGTGGGATAACCTTATTTCAGAAGGTTCCAAGCAGATTTTGCCTTCAGGCATTGCTGGAATACAAAAGTACAGTTGTGTACACTTACCACAAATGTAGATGTTAGTGTATTCACTGTTGCAGTCATCACACTTTGGTCATCTGCCTGCAGGTAGCCCTCTGTCGGCCCGAATATCAGAGACTTAGTATTTCTGCATCGGTTGCTGTTGCTCCAGGACTGACATCAGGTAGTCAGGGGTATAAAACCAAGCAACAGATGCCATTACATCAGTTTTTCTTGCCCCAAATGTCAGGAGCCCCAAATAGGGAGCTAAGTTATGGTGGGGAAAAAACACCACAAGTAAAAAGTAAATACCAATAGCCCTGTAAGGGGTGAGTAATATAGAAGGAGAGAGAGAGACAAGGGGGCTGGAGGGTGGGAAACCAACACTGCAACAGTGAACACACTAACATCTACATTTATGGTAAGAGTACACAACTGTACTATGTTCTTTGTGTTTTACTGTTGCAGTCATCAGACCTGAGTTGATTCCCAAAGCTGAAGAATGGGTGGAGGCAGTCAAGAAGAGTTTGGGCTGGCTAGTATGCCCTGCAGGACTGCTGTAGCAAAACCCGCCCTGGATTTGGAAAAGATAGGCAGGTGGTAATGCTTGCAGCAAATACAACAAAGAACGAAGACCAGGAACCCAATGAATAAAATTTATTCCTCTCTGACATCTCGGCATACACTGCCTTCTTGGGAGTACACAATTACTTCACATCCTTATTTTATATACACTAGTAAATAGGCAATTACACAATAGTCAAAAAATTGATACCATAAAACACTTAAGCATTTAAAGTAATACATGCCAATTAAAATCAACATTCATGCCCTTTGGAAACAAAGCAAACTTTAATATAAACACTGCTTCTTTATAAAGTTTATTCTTGCCAACCCCCCCCCCCCCACTCTACGTTTTCTAAAATTGTGGCTTGTAAACCATGAACAATCTAAAATCTTCCCTGCTGGATTGAACTACTGTGGTGTCCTAGAGGAGTGTTGTTTTGTCTTTTCGGCTTTTCCCAGTTAGGGGTCGCCACAGCGGAACTCTGGTCCGCTAATGATTGGCAGTAGATTTTTTTATGGTGCAGAGTTGCCAGCCCAACGCACAACCTTCAATGAAGGCACACCCATTCACGCATGTCTTTCGAACGCCACTCGACCGTGAGGAGGACATGCAGACTCCACACAGAAGGCACTCCAGCAGAGAATCGAACAGGAGAACCTCTTGCTGTGAGGCAACAACACTACTGCTGCACCACTGTGTCCTAGATGAGTGTGCTGGTGTCTTTCGGCTTTTCCCGGTTAGGGGTCGCCACAGCGGAACTCCGGTCCGCTAATGATTGGCAGTAGACATTTTTACATGCCGAGTTGCCAGCTTTGACGCACAACCTTCAACGAAGATATGCCCATTCACGCATATCTCCACACAGAAGACGCTCTAGCCGAGAATCGAACAGGGCAACGTCTTACTGTGAGGCGACAACGCTACCGCAGCACCACCACCGCAGTATATGTGTCCTAGATGAGTGTATGTCTCTAAATTTACTCCACCTACCAGCTACTTAGAGTTATACTGCAACAGTGTGCTGATTCCTGTTCTCTGGACCTATCTGCAAGCTGCCTCCCAGTTATCTTCTGGTGTCTTACAAGCACCCTGTGTAGGTTTACATTTAAATATCTTTGTATTCCTGACACTTTGTACAATACCATTCTGAGACTTGCACTCTAGGACCTGCACCCCCCCCCTGCATTTTCCTTGCAGGACTTTAAATCTTTTCTACTTGGGTAATCTTCGGTTTCTGCTGACTTACTCCCATTAACATTACCATGCAAAGAACATTGCATGTGTTTAACTTTCCTTATATGTAGGGTAGCACACAATCTGACCAACACTGTCCCCACCTGAAACCCTCTTTAGCCAACCCCACCTTCATGCCCACTGCCTAATTTCCTTTACTGTCATCCCCAGTGGAAAAGTTTGAATTTGGCTACAGAAATCAAGTATAGCCCAAATAGACTACATTGACCACTTACCCTGCAATCCTTGCCAAAGGTTTTAGCCCACTCTAGGACATGTACCCCCCCTGCATTTTCTTTGCAGGACTTTAAATCTTTATTTGTACTTGGGTAATCTTGGGTTTCTGCTGACTCACTCCCATTAACAGTGTTGTGTGCTCTGAAGTGAGTTACTTCCCTCCATCATTTGGCTCCCCTTAGCATTTCATTGGCTCACACTTTGTCATTCTTTATCTGCCTGCCCACTGACAGCAGATTAGAAGTCTTTTTTTTACCCTACTTGCATAGCTTGGAGCCATCTTTAAACCTAAAATCTTCAATGCTGGATTTAACTACTATGGTGTCCTAGATGAATGTATGTCTCTAAATGTAAGGACATTGGCTAATAAACAGCGTTGTGTCTTTCGGCTTTTCCCGGTTAGGGGTCGCCACAGCGGAACTCGGTCCGCTAACGTTTTGCACAGTGTACAAGTTAAAAATACTAGTGACTGATGCATACTGATTTTGGATGCTGCCATTGTGAAATTTAGGCCCTCATGTTTGTAAACTATCATTGTTTGTAAGTTCCATGTGGAATGTTGGCAGAACGCTAATGTTATTCCTCTTGAGCTTGTATTAAGTCTGGAGCTATAGGAAATTGAAATAAGTGAACCTTAGAACATTACAGTGTGGAAACAATTCGAGTGTATAGTTACACACTAAAAATTCATGCAGCACTGGTGATAAGCTGATTAAGAAAGTGTAGCAACTGTTCGATAATTTTCATATAACTATATGTGGTGGTTAAAAGACATTGTTTATGAAAGTATAACTTCTGTGCTGCAAGGTTTATGTCTAATTCTGTTCAAGTACAATTGTTTTACTGATAAGTACATATTCATGTAAGGATTGTTGGTCAGTTATTGTAATAACCGGCAAAACCTCTCAACTGCTCTAATCATTGTACTAGTTTTTAAGTATAAAAAACAGTGTCCTTATTCCTTATCTGTTCTATCTTTGCTAAGAGTTTTATATGCTTATGTTCCCTTTTTTTTTTTATACTTTTGCAGTTACTCTACCTACCAGCAACTTCGAGTTGTATTGCAACAGTGTGTGGATTCCTGTTCTCTGGACCTATCTGCAAGCTGCCTCTCAGTTAAACAGGATACTTTAAAAGTTTACCTTCTGGTGTCTTTACAAGCACCCTGTGTAGGTTTACATTTAAATATCTTTGTATTCCTGACACCTTGTACTTTGTACAATACCATTCTGAGACTTGCACTCTAGGACCTGCACCCCCCCCCCCCCACACACACACACACACACACACACATTTTCCTTGCAGGGCTTTAAATCTTTATTTCTACTTGGGTAATCTTGGGTTTCTGCTGACTTTCTCCCATTAACATTACCCTGCAAACAGTGTGCGTGTTCAACTTTCCTTACATGTAAGGTAGCACACACTATCAGACCAATGCTGTCCCCACCTGAAACCCTCTTTAGCCAACCCCACCTTTACGACCCCTGCCTAATAATTTCCTTTACAGTCATTCCCAGTGGAAAAGTTTGAATTTATCTACAGAAATCAAGTATAGCCCAAATAGACTATTTACCACTTACGCTGCAATCCTTGCCAAAGGTTTTAGCCTGCTCCGTTCGCTCCCCTCCCTACCCCACAAATTGCTCCCGCCCCAGCTGTACTCAAATTTAATCTGACAAAAGACTGCTCCCACTAATATCCAATCAAATCATACCTCCCATAATCTCTACCCCTCTACTCCTCCTTCCTACTTATCATACATCCTGATCCCAACACAGTCATGTCACTAACTACTACAATTATAATCCTTTGCTGCACTATTCTAGCATTTACTACATCTTACGAAGACATTTCAGTCAATTCTCCCAACCACTTCCATTGCACTCTGTCAACTACCCCTCTCAAATTCCCACCACACAATTTCACTACTCCAACCCCAAAATGCCTCCTTCCACCACACCTACCTAATTACCAAGCCCACACCTCATCTGAATGCAAATTATTCTTAAAATTCCACAAGCATTTCACTGCATATATAAAACACATCCTCCGCATTCTCTCTAAACTTACTCTCAGTGGAGATGTGCACCCTAACCCTGGCCCAATTTCTCCAACCTCTCCATAACCCCCCCTCCAAATAGCTCCCTTATCACCCAAATCACACTTAATAAAAAGCCAACAGACCTCATTATGTCTCAACATCAGAAGCATCTGTAACAAAATCGAAGACCTCCAGGCATACATACACCTATATTCCCCTGACATCCTTATCGTAACCGAATCTTGGCTTAAACCTCACATCAAAAGTGAAGAAATACTCCCACCTGGATATAACATCCTCCGCAAGGACAGAATATCCAGAAAAGGAGGAGTGGCACTGATGTACAAACATCACCTCAATATCCAAATTCTCTCCCAGTCAGCTCCCCAGCTTGACAAGGAAGAAATCTATGCTACCCTAAAATTAAACCCTAAGAAAGCAATCAACTTAATAGACTGCTACTTCCCTCCAGGCCAAAATATAGCCCCCCCTTGAAAACCTATTAAAATGGGCCAATCTCTCCCTACCCCAAGAAACCATCATACTCTGTGACTATCAACTGGCTATCCTGCAATAGTAAACCCACAGCACTCCACCTAGATCTCCATGGCTTCTCACAGCTAATACAATCCCCAACCAGGATAAATAAAAAACCCAATAATCATACCAGTCTTGACTGGGCCCTAGTCAACAAAGATCCTCACTCTTACCTGGCAGGCTCCTTACCTGACACCCTAAGTGATCACTCCCCAACCTTCTTAGTAAAACACCACATAAACAGCAGCAAACCCATTGTCCACAGACACATTCGCTACAAAGCTAAATTCAACTCCAGCTCCTTCACCACCTCCCTACAAAAAATAAACTGGTCACCCCTAAAATACCTCTAACTAGATGAAGCAGTCCACTACTTTAACAGCACTTTCCTCAACATCCTTAACTCCCATGCCCCCCAAAGAGGCACCAAAATCCGAACTAAAAAATCCCCCTGGCTACACCTTATGAAATCCAGGGATAAAATATGGGAACAATGGCGCACAACCAAAAACCCCTCAGATAGGAAACTATTCCTTGAATTACGTAACAAAGTCCAAAAGCAAGTAAAAGCAGACAAAGCCCTTTTCTATCAGACATCCCTAAACTCCTCCCAAAACAACCCAAAGCAATTCTGGTCAACAATTAACTATCCTCTGCCCAGGGAAGGTAACCCCCCCCCCACCACCAACCACCCCTCTCTCCACCTGTAGCATTACTGAATCTTTCAAACATTTTAGAGAGACCGTTCTATCCCCAACTAAAAAAACACTTCCCTACATCAACACCCCCCCACACCCAAACCAACTGCACCCCTCCCTCCCTTCTTCCTTTCCAAAGTACCCACCTCCAACATAAAAAACTACTAACAAAACAAACCCACAGGACTAGCAGCTGACAACCTGCCCACAGAATACCTAAAAATAGCAGCTGATGCTTATCCCATCTCCATATTAATCAACCGCTCCATATCAGAGTCCTAGGTGCCAACCTTATGAAAAATATCCCACATCATACCCCTACACAAAAGCGGCCCCTCAACAGACATCAACTACCGCCCCATTGCCAACCTCTCGCCTCTCTCCAAGATACTCGAAAAATGTATCAACTCACAGATCTCCAATTATTTCCTAGACAATCTCCTCTCCAACACACAGCATGGTATCAGACCACACCATAGCACCACAACTGCTCTGCTCTCCCTCACCAACACCATTCTCCAACATAAAAACAATGGCCTTTTCTCCTGTGCTGTATTTCTTGACCTATTCAAAGGCTTTTGATATTGTATCACATGATCTACTCCCTGCACTCTCCCTCTCCTTTTCCATACCTGCCATCAGTTGGTTCCACAGCTATCTACACGGCTGCCACCCGTCAGTTGTCTGGCACAACGATCTAACCCCTCGCCTCCCTGTTACACTTGGGGTTCCCCAAGGCTCCATCCTTGGCCCCTTGCTTTTCTCCATTTTTACCAATGACCTTCACACCGCCACCAAACATACCTCCCTCATACAGTATGCAGATGACGTCAATCATCGGCTCAGCTCCAACTCTAACAGAACTACAACAGATCAGTCCAGCATCTTTCTCTTCTGTTGAAAGTTGGCTATTAAATGCTCAACTCCTCCTCAACCAAAGACCAAACTCATCTTTCAACCCTCAAAATCTACCCTGAACAGCCCCCATTTCAACATACTTGCCAAAGACAACACTTCAATCTCACCAACAGCCCACACTAAGCTACTCTGTGTACAGATTGACAAACTCAAATTTGACATTCCCATATCACTCTCAATAAAAACAGTCCACAAAAAACTGAGTGCCTCGTATACAAACCAACAATACCTAACCAAACCAGGCAGAATCTCTACCGCAACTTCCCAATTAATCTCAACCCTACTCTATGCATCACCCATACTCACAAATCTTCGACAATCAAACCTAAAGAAACTAAGCCTGCTACAAAAAAATTGCAAAATTTGCATCAGGGGACTCCCATTGCAGTCACCACCGAGTCTCCCTTAGAAACCTACACTGGCTTGAGCTCCCTCAACTCCTACACCTAACCCAACTTACCTTTTTTCAAACTTGTAAACCACCCTCAAAATTCCCTCACTTCATACACTTCTCCAACTCTACCAATCCTCCAGACCCCTACGCTCCTGCAACAAAAACCTTCTCCAAGTCACCAAACCCAACTCTGCAGGGGAAGCACTATTCTCCTACTCCATATCCAAAATTTGGAACTCACTTCCCACCGCCATAACTACCTTCCCTTCCAGCAGTCTCTTCAAAAATGCTCTTAAAGCACACTTAAAATCTCACTGGCTATGTCCTTGTCCATACCCCAACTAACCCCCCCCCACCCCTTCTCCTGTACCACTAATTAGCTGCCAGCTCTACTACTAGCTGTCAACAGGTTATCAGTATTTCATATCCTTTGACTAGCAGATGATTGCAGTATGATGCTTACTCTTTTCTCTATGTGAGAAATTAATACTACTAGGCAAATGTCTTGCACCTTATATTATTATACTCTGACATATGTCATTACCTGTCAGACTGTTTCTTCACTATAAATAAGCTTTTTCCCCCCTCTCAAATGCTAGATTATACTCGTATGTGAAATTTTGCTTGTCTGAATATATGGAGCCTTCCTTGTGATATTATACTCGGACATATAGGTAATTTCTCCTGTTGAACTGTCTCTTTACTGTAACTATACTGTTTGTTTTTTCATCTGATATGCTAGATTGTACTCATATCATGTAAATCTCGTATGTTTGAATATATGGAGCTTTTCTCCTCGGGCCTCTGCTGAAAATGGGCATATACCCAGTCGGACTTTCCCAGTCAACAAATGTAAAATAAAATAAAAAAATGCGTTTCCAAAAAATGTTGTGCCACTGAACTCTGTTCCTTTTTATTTAATACATCACAAACATGTTCTAATAGCCTTATTTTAAAAGCTCTTTTGGACTCTGGTGGTAATGCTTGGTGAAGGTATGAACAGAACTCCAGGTAGCAACTTCCAGAATGTCCCTGGGTAGGGGCTCCCCTGAGGAATGCTGTAGAGGTAGACGTTGCCCTAGTGGAATGTGTTCTGAACCAGAGGGATTGGTTTCCCATGGTGTTTGTAACAGAAGTGGATACAGTGTGCTATCCATTTGAAAATAGCTTGTTTAGATATGGCCTTGCCCTCTGCCCCTGGTGCAAAGCCGACTAGTAGCTGGTCAGATTTTCTGAAGGGCTTAGTCCTGTCAAGGTGGAATCTGAGCAGTCAGTGCACATCCAAAGAGTGCAGTATCCTTTCCACTTTATTTTGAGGATTAGGAAAGAAGGCTGGCAAATGGAAAGATTAGTTGAGAGCTACACTGGACACCACTTTAGGCATAAAAGTAGGGTTAGTTGTTAGGGATACCCTGTCAGCATGAAAAATAATGAAGGGTTCCACAGCCATGAGTGCTTGTAGATCACTCTTCTAGCTGAAGTGATGGCTAGAAGCAGGGCTGTTTTCCAAGAGAGGAATTTTAACACTGCTGATGCAGCAGGTTCAAAGAGGGGAAGCGTGAGCTTTTCCAGTACAAAGTTAATGTCCCAAAGCAGGGGTGGGTGCTCACCTCTGTGGTCTTAAGTTGTTTGCCCCTCTCAGGAACTGTTTGATAAGAGTGTGCGAGAAGAGAGGTGGCTCAGTGGTGTAATGAGCAGAAGTGGCTGAGGCATGTATCTTAATGGAGAACGACAGGCCTTTGTGGAGTAGATCTGATGAGTAAATCCAGGATAAGAGGCAGAGGGGGCAGTGTTGTGTCCTGTCCTCTCCTTTAGACTGGATCCATGAAAAGAACATTTTCCACTTATCAGCATAGGATTTTCTTGTACTGGGTCTTCTGGCTTCAAAAATGATGTCCAGCACCTGTTTGCTTAAGGTTGCTAGGGGAGAATTCAAGGAATAAGCCAGGCTGCAAGATTTAGGGTTTGCAGTTATGGATGCAGAATCTGTCCCTCCTGCTGAGAGAGGAGGGTTGGATGCTGGTGTAGTTGCTGGGGTGGCACTGATGTCAGGCTGCGCAGCAGTGGGTACCAGTGCTGGTGTGGCCAGTCCGGGGCAATCAGAATTGTCCTTGGTGTGTCCTGCTTTATCTTGAGTAATACTCTTGAAAGGAAGAGCAGAGGGGGAAGGCATAGATAGAGACATTTACCCACTGAAGATATGGCATCCACTTTCCAGGTGCAGAATTTGCCAAGCTGGTTGTTGTAGGGGGAGGCAAAGAGATCCACCTCTGGGGTCCCCCATTTCTGAATCAGAAGGTTGAAGGTGCTGTGCTCCAATTGTGGTTCTAGGAGATTTCTGCTCAAGTCATCTGCCAGTAAGTTTTGTTTGCCTGGCAGGAATTGAGCTTGTAGATGGACTTGAATGTCCAAGGCAATGCTCCACAGGGCCATAGCTAGCCAGCAGAGTGTGTAGGAATGAGTCCCCCCCTGCCTTTTGATGTACCACAACTGTGGCATCTGCTTTTATTAGCAGTTGTCCTGGAAAGATTAGGGGATCTGAAAGCAGTCAGGGCATTTTGTACAGCTAGCATCTCCTTTTGGTTGATGTGCAGATGAATTTGACTTGGGCTCCAGTGGCCATGAATAAATTTTCTGTCCATGTGTGCCCCCCAGGCACAGTGATACATCTGTAGTTAGGGTCTGGGCAGCTTGGAGTTGACTAAATGGCAGTCCCTTGTTGTGGTTGCATGCTTCTGCCCACCAGAGGAACTCTGTCCTTAGACAGGGTATGATGGGAATGACTGTGAAGTTTCCTCATATGCAGTCTTGCATATGGAATCAGGAGTATACATGAGACCATGAACCCTAGGGTTTGCAGTATTTTTCTTGCAGATAGCTGGTTTCTGGTGGCCATTTGTGTCCAAGCTTGCTCGCAGGAATACAATCTTTTGACTAGGTATCAGGTTTGATTTCTTTTCATTGATGGTGTACCCCAAGAAGATGTTTTACACAAATGTCAGGTGCTGCAGCAACAATTCCTGACTGTCCGCCTGAATCAGGTAGTCATCCAAGTACAGGTAAATTTGGATATTTATCTGCCTGCAGTATGCCAGGCATTTTGTGAATACTCTGGGAGCAGTAGAAAAGCCAAAGAGAAGTGTAGAGAACTGATAATGCATAGACCCTGCCCTGAAACGTACATATTCCTGCATGATTCCCTTATGGGAATATGCAGATAGGCTTCCTTTAAGTCTAGGGTGACTAACCAGGCATCCATGGCTAGCATAGGAAAAAGCTGTTGCAGGGTAAACATTTTGAATTTTGGTACCATTAGGAAGGTGTCTAAAAAGGAAAAATCCAGGATTGGATGCCAAGAGCCCTCTTTCCTGGGTACCAGGAAGAGTCTGGAGTAGAATCTTTGACCCCTCTGTTCTACTGGAACTGGCTAAATAGCTCTGATATCGAGTAGGAGAAAGTACTTGGTTTTGCGCCTCTGCCCACTGGTTTGGAGGAAGGTCTCCAAACCCACTTAAGGTTGGCAGTGAATGGAAGTAAAATTTTTACCCCTGGGATACAATGTTGAGGACCCATCGGTCTTGAGTGATGGACATACAGTTTTTTGCATGAAGGCCAGGTTTTCTTCCTAGGGGAACAAGCAATTGGGCAGGGCTGTGGAGTAAAGAAGTCATTGTAAGCTCTTTCCATAAGGAGGTCACATACCACTCCCTGCTTTAAGGGTGGGGGCACTCCATTGCTTAGATCACTGCATACCTGGAGACTGCAGTCTGGGTGGTCCGTTTCCCCCGGGTCTGGTTTGAGAAGGCCAGGAGGGGGCTGGAAAGGACCAGTGTTTGGAAGGGCAATGCCTACTGAATCTAGGGGGGGTTGCACTTGTAAGAATTCTTTAACAGTCTGCACAGACATAGCCTTTTCTTCCATCTTTTTAAGAACTTCTGCTTTGGTGCCAAACAATCCCTATTCAAAAAAGCATCTAGTAACTTTGACTTGACATGGTCTGGCAAGGTCTGCTCCTTCAGCCAAGCATGTCTTCTCAGTACAGAGCCAGTGACAGCTGCCCAGCAAGATGCTTCTAAGGCATCAAAGCCACACTGCAAAGTAATGCTTGCTTACTTTGCACTTGTAAGAATTCTTTAACAGTCTGCATAGACTGCTTTTTCTTCCATCTTTTTAAGAACCTCTTCTGCTTTGGTGCCAAACAAACAATCATTATTCAAAAAAGCATCTAGTAACTTACTTGACATGGTCTGGCAAGGTCTGCTCCTTCAGCCAAGCATGTCTTCTCAGTACAGAGCAAGTAACAGCTGCCCGGCAAGATGCTTCTAGGGCATCAAAGTCACACTTCAAAGTATGCTTGCTGACTTGGCTTGCAAACTGTTGCCACCTTTTATTTAATAAGTTCCATAATATGTTGCTGGTCCTTCAGCATGTGAAACTGACAATTCAATGCCCTAATAGCAAGAGTTGCAGAGGTATATACCTTCTTACCCCATCTGTCCGAAGCTCTGGAATCCCTGTCCGAAGGGGTGGGATTCTTGGCTGTAGTAGCCTTGATACCTTTAGGCCCCTGGGAAATTACCTCTGGGTCAGCAGTAGAATTCTTGAAAATAAATTTGTGAGCGTCAGGTACTCTGTAGTAGCCGTCTGGTTTCCTAGGGGTATGAAGTAAAGTGTCAGGAGTAAGACTGGTTTCCATAAAACATCATCCACAACATCCAGGACAGGTGGTATTGCTATGGGTCTGTGTTGAGGGAACTCAAATTCTCTGAGTCTCTTTTTGGACTGAGGATAGTCTTGGCATTCCCAATGGAAATGCTCTCGTAAGGTATGCAAGTTTTCACCAAAAGAAAAATCCGCTGGAGGGGAGACGGAGGGAATGGATTCCTCTGCATCTGAATCCTCATAAGCAGATAAGGGCATGTCTTCATGAATCAGAAATTTCAGTCTCCTCGGACTCCTGGTCTGTAGAAGCTGAAGGGGACTGGACTGTCTCTCAGCAGTGGAAGGCTGACTTCCCCTAATCAGGGTAATAAGATATTCAGCCATTCTAAGCGCTTGTTTTTGTGGCATGGGAGCAGGTGCATGCACGTTTTCTAGGCATAGTGCGTACTCTGGGCCTAAGAAACTCAGTAGTTTTTGGTTAAATAAGAAGTAGTTTGAGTCGAACATCAGTTGAGCGAATAACTGCCTCGGAAGACCATGCCTGCTCAGCGGCTCCAGACCCATTCAAGGTATAGACATCTGCAGGTTCCATAGTCGAAGAAGAGTCTCAAGGCATACCGGACTCCAAATGAGTCTCAGTAGAGGTCTGCGAACCCACTGAAGCAGGCATCAGGGGCTGTGAAAGCACCTCACTGAGTACTGGCGGACTGGCGACTAGATTAATGGAAGCGTCTGCAGTTTGGACCTATGCGGTCTGTCTTCATCTTTACATTTTTTTCGGAATATCTGTAGTCGGAAGCTTACCGAAGTCATTTCAGAATACGGAGAGATCGAGAGCGAAAGAATTTAGCGACAGAGAGCCAGATGAATGGTTTGGGCATTAAATAAGACACAAAACTGACAGTGAGGGATGTCGTGGTCTGGGCCTAGACAGGTGACGCAGTAAGAATGAAAATCTATGTGAGGTATTTGTTTTCCACAGGCAAGACAATTAACTTTTCTGACATCAGTTAGAGCAAGAAAAAAGGATCCCCAAAGGGGTACTTGGCTTTAGAAGACTTCAGGATTATTAAATTTATAAACAAAAATTCAGGTAGCAGCCGACCGGCACTTGCAAACTGCTTCTGGCTCCTCAGCAAGAAAGACTGATGTAAAGGCGTCCGCTGCCTTTTATATCCCTGACGACTTGACGTCAGTCCTGGAGTGACAGCATCCGAAGCAGAAATACTAAGTCTCTGGTATTGGGGCCGAATGAGGGGTACTTGCAGACAGATAACCCAAGTGTGATGACTGCAACAGTGACACACAAAGAACATCTATTATTCACTGTACACCAGGCAGAAGAGAAACACATTTACCCCAGCTATTGGGAACTATCAAGGGGCAGGTATGAGATTCAAGCTGGTGTACACAGCTATCTTCAGAATATTTTTGTGGGGGATCAAAGTATTTTTTTGATGCAGAACAGGCTATGGAAGAAATACAAAAGTTTGTCCAACCAAGTGAGGCAAACAGAAAAGGACTGCTTCACATTCTTCTGATACTAAAAGCTCAGAGAGACTTTGCCAGTGAAACAGTTTCCAATGTTCCAAAGAAAAATGCATGAACGAGAGAGAAAAAAGCATGAGTCGAGTAGAACAATCAGGAATACGTTGAACCAGAGTCTAGGATTGAGGGTTGGAGATGAAAAGGAATATTAGTAACACTGAAAACAGTGAATAAATCTAAGACTATAAAACAATTACATTTGTGAAGTATGGCTTTACAAGAAAAAGTGGCCAAGACAGACTGGACTTATGGCGACTATTAAAACTTGTGGGGGACTGAAAGGCATATACCCCCCCTACTTCAGGTCATTAATGTCTGGAAGAATACCAAAAGGGAAAAGAAATTGTAAAACAATTTTTGTTCTTAATATCTGTACAAAACATTTTATGATATAAGCTACTTGTTATATAGTAAAGCAAGGTCAGTGGCTGTTGTATGTGAAAGAAACTAAAGTACTTTTTTTCTACTTTAGTTTTAAGAAGTTAATAGGATGTAATCCTACGCTGTTGGGGTGGGTGACTGGGTGAAAAAAAGTGCATTTTATGTAATGTTTAAATGTTCTCTTACTTTTGCATAGGTGAATGTCAGGATTAATGCCCCTTGGCCTAGTCTAACAAGTTCCTGGTGTAGGCATGCCGGGGGGGGGGGGGGTGTTTAAAAATGAGAACACTGT
Organism: Protopterus annectens; assembly: GCF_019279795.1. NCBI lineage: Eukaryota > Metazoa > Chordata > Ceratodontiformes > Protopteridae > Protopterus > Protopterus annectens. The sequence goes on from NC_056733.1 coordinate 1,764,405,426, forward strand.
AAATGTAATGAAAAGTTTTCCTTTAGCAAATAAATGTTCAGTGTCAGTTGAGAAGTCTGTAGCTAAGGGTAGCTGTACATTCTGTTCTTTTGCTTCTATAGAAACAAGCAGGCTACAAGTCCAGGCAAACTGCGAGTTCTGGACATTACTTGCTGAAAGAAATGTAAAATTTACAAAGTACAAGGGCAAGCAGCTTAGTAAAAAAAAAAAAAAAAAAAAGACGGTAATGACAGTGACTAAGATAGAAGCTTTCCTGGTAACCAACTACTTAAATACATTTACTAGAACAGTGTACAATTTAGTTTTATTTCAAGAGAGCAAGTACACTTGAGGCTAAATTTTAATGCTTTCTGAAAGCATACAAGCAATGGAACAAAGTAGCGGCACAGACTACAACATGCACCTTAGCATGGCTAGTCTCAACTTTTAGGTTAGGTAATATCTGTAGGTGCAAATATTGATTTGGGACAATTGTTCCTATCGAGAGGAACAAACTTATCTGAATATGTACACAGTTGTGTGTTTGTTTTAAGCTAACCGGTACTGGGTGTGTTTTTTTTTGTTTGAGGTTTTTAATTAAAACAAAGTCTTGTAAAATGTGGCATGTTCAAATGGAGACAAGAAACTACAAAGGATCAACCTAACAAGCGCTAGTAGATGCACGGGGTCTATATTAGATCACCGAATGCTTAGGTAAGCGAACTGTGATTAATCGGCCCCATGTAAGTGAAAGCTTACAAAACCGAACTGTCTGAACAGCGATTATCGCTGTTCCAAAAAAAAAAAAAGTAACCACATTAAAACATGAGATTAAGTGGGGGGCTCTGCCCCCCACACCCCCTACTTAAATATACCAACTCCGAGACCGCACTTTAGTGCCAAAAACAGCAAAGTACTAAAACGGCCAAGCATATTCTTTCCCAGGGAAAGAATTTGCTTACATGCATGCCACTTCGATATTTTGCAGTTTCAGTTTTGTCAGTTCGACCAAGACGCATTCGAAAACATGCATCTTTGGTCTGCTGATAGGAACCCGATGCATGCAATAAAGAAGCTGTAAACAGGCAGTTTAAAAAGCTCGTTTACATAACAGGTAAAAAAACTTATTATGGCTACACTATCCATATTTTAGAATGGCCTTACAGGTACAGACAAAAAAAATTAATTACTGAATTATTAGGAAATGCACAGTGTAAACACAGCAATGCTATAGGAGACATCTGGAGTGAAGTGAGCATGGGAATTTAATACGATTTCAGGATGAATATTCAGTAAAATATCAAGGACAAAGGAAAAGGGCAGCACTTGCACTAACTGCTAGGGATAGTAAAGGTAGTTTTGTGGTAGGAAGGGGCTACTGGCAAGAAGAGAGGATTATGCTGGCATGTATTTATATTCCACCTAAAAACTGCCATTATGGTTGAACAAAATTTTGGAGAAATAACTATCTTTCTGCAGGGAAATTAAACTTCCAGTCCCCACTTATAAACAGTGAGGATTGTACATGGGGGACCTAGATGGGTAAACAGATGTCTAAAGAAATTTATGAAAATAATTAGTACGGAAAAAACAAATTCAGCAGCAGGAGCTTTAAGGAGAATTTCCATATTCCCTAAGTTACAATAACTGGGCTAGATTCAAAAATTATATTTCATGGAAACATGCATATTTAATAAAAACTTCGACACCTCCAAATAACTATTTCAGATCATGCGCTAATAACAAAGATAAAAAAGCAGGGGTACAGAAATAGAAAAGACACAGGTGCTTCTCCACCTACCTGTTAAGAGGAATTCAAAGAATGGGTAGTGGAAATTATTCAAGAGTTATTAGGGAATAAAGAAATTTCTCCAGAAGTTACAGCAAGTGAGTGGGATAAAATTAGAGTGGAGCTTAAAAGTATGGTAGAAAGATACGGTTAAGTAAATCTATGAACCTATAAACAAGAATTTAGAGGAGCTGAAAAAAGATAGTACTGCAGAATAAGGGTAATCTCACAAAAGAGGCACAACTGCACAGTGCTAGACTGAAATTAAAGACTACCTGGACAACACTAATGAGTTTAGAAATATTACTGTTAAAGTTAAACTGTTTTCTAACAACTCCAGTGCACTAAGGCAACAAGAAAGCAGAAGGGGCTGTTGCTAAACCTGGGGAGTTTATAACAAGAGACCAGAGATCCTGTAAAAGCAAGATTTCAGAAGTTTTATGAAAATCTGTATAAAGCAGGGAAATGTGGAAAAACAGCATAAATGGAAATATTTATGGAACACTTAAGTATGCCAATGTTAAAGATAGACAAGGCTCCACAATTAACTGTTAAGACAGGAACAGAAGAGAAAAAAAGTGACAATCAAATCCGTAGGAACGTCTCCAAGAATAGAGGGTTTTCATGTGGAAAATTTATAAGGTAGGAGGAAAGAAAGTGAAAGACATGGATGGCTTTAACGGTATTTTAAAAGAAGAGGATGCACCAACATCTTGGAAGAAAGCTGTGGTAGCTGTAATACCTTAACACTGTCAACATCCATCAAACCAACTTCACATAGGCCCATTTCAATTTTCAACCATGATTATATTAAGTCTATAAAAGCCAAATGAACGGTAAAAATATTGCCAAGAGTGATAGATATAGCTCAATACGGTTTTGTAGAGGGAAGGCAAACATTTGAGACCATTAATAAAACAATGATTCAGAGCAGCAATTTTCAACCAGTGTGCCGCAGCACACCAGAGAGGTCGACAGGTGTGCTGCAAGATTGTTAAAACAAATTAAAGACTTTTTTTTTAAAAAAACACAATGCAAAAGAAGTCTACAACACAAATTTTATACGTTTTATACATTTTAATATACATATTCTATATGTGAACTATAAAGCATAAATGTACAATTTCATGCATTTATAACCAATTTACATGCATCAACTTGTTAAAACTTTGTATACTAGCAGTTCTGCAGAAGCAATTTGTATGAACATTTAAACATTATACTGTGTGCACACCATGCTGCGTAATTATTCCAATGAATGTGTCAAGCACGTCAAGTGTCCCTATTTATCCCCCACTATGCTGTGGCTGAATCTGATCAAGAGTACAAGTATAGGCCCCTGATAAATTTTATATAACTGGAAAATGTGCATAATTTTCACTGAAGCGTGTCCTAAGTGACATGAGTTTTCCTAAACATAGTAGCGTTATCAGTGCAAAGATTTATTGCATATCCAAAGTTTTCAACCTGTATGCGTAGAAACGTACGGATGGTTAAAAAAACAGTTTAAATTGTGTAAGATTTATTTTGACAGTTTAGTTTTGAACTTTTAACAAGTGTGTTCACAAATATTTCCAAATTTTTTATTCAACAGCATTCAATTTAACATGGACAAGTTTCTAATAAAACGAAAACTAGAAGACAGTGAAGAAAGTGATGCTAGTACACAGAGTGCTGCTTTGCCCAGCACCATCAGCAGCTCATACCTTGTCTAGTACCTTCATTAGCACTGGTTCTTCTACATCTAAATTAAATTAAACTGTTGTTCACCCTTATGACCAAGACAGCAATACAGTCATTTGGTTTTATATCCAGCGGGGAGTGGGAGGGGGATTGAGAAAAGGGATCATGTAGCCTCTGGATATGATCTGAAGCACCCAGTGTTCTGTTGTAATGGACTCTCAAGCTGCTAGGTGCCTCGAGAAACGCCCCCCGGCTGCCTCCAGAGTGGAGCAGTCGGGTAACCCTTCAGGGTTGCTACGTGGGCCGATCAGAGAAAGGTTCTCTGAACCCGAAGTTCTTCAGACCCCCTCTGCCTCTAGGGCGGCGCCCACTCTGTCCTCCTCTGCCTCTGAAGGACGAGGGGTCCAGAGCGAAATGGGATTGTTGAGACTTCCGGAACCACATCTTTTTCTGTCCCTTTTGGTTCCTCGAGAAGGACCTCCCGGGAGCAGAGAAGCGGACTCCGATGGCAGACGTCTTCCAGTCTTTCCCGCGCTGGACTATGTGTCGCATATGGTCTTGCCAAAAAGGGCAGAACCAAATGGGGCATTTGCGAATGACGCCTTGAAGGGTTCTACGAAATCAGTGACGGAGCCACGCCTGTCGCCGTAGGAAGACGCCCGCTCCGCTGGCTCTAGCGGCTCCTTCCATGGCATGGGATAGTAACCGCATAGAGGTATTAAGAGATAAATTTGAGAGTGGCCATTCGGGTTGAGAACACATCCTCCGCCGACATGGACTCTGGGGGCGACCCAGCGTATTCTTTAATGAGATCCCGCTGGAGTTGTATCACGTGTGCCATATAATTCAGCGACCTCACAGAGAAGGTGGCTGAAGCGAACACCACCTTCCCCAGACGGTCCATCGTCCGAGACTCCTTGTCTGGAGGATGGACCGAGGAACTCTCCTGGGCCAGTTCGCTTTTGGTGGTGGCCGCCACCAACATGGCATCTGCTGGGGCTCCCTTGCCCCAACATGACTTATCCAAAGGGGGGCTGAGGATTTTGTCAGGCCTCTGGAATGGGCTCCACAGTGTCCGGTTCCTTCCACGCCCTGGTAGTAATCAGGTCTACCAGCGGTCGGTGGGAGGGGACACCCAAGAGGTAGATGGGCCTGCATCAAACGCCTCCAGAAACACATTCTCGTCAGAGGAAGGTTTTGGGGCTGACCATCCCCCTCTGATCCGAAGCATCTCCATGATGTCTCCAAAGGAGACGTCTTCAGGGGGTGACCTTGGGGAACCTTCCCCTTCCTCCAAGTTTGTGTCCTCTTGTCAAGGACTCAGGTGAGTCCAAGTGTCTCCTTTTGCACTTGCGTTTGTGAGGACCCTCCTCGGGGAGGGGGTTGTCAGAGGAGGCCTCACCAACTACATCTTGTTCCGGCAAGGGAACAATCTGGGATGTTTGTGCAGGCTGTCCCTGGGACCGGGTGATGGAAGGTAGACCCGTCTGAAGTACCGGACACCATTGGTGCCAATGCTCCCCCGGCTCCAACGCTACCCAGCTCCGAAGGCTCAGAGCCCCGATAGTGGGTCGGAGAAGGAGCGATCGGGGCGAAAATGGGGGTTGAGCTCCCCCGCGGTGGGGGGGAGGCAGGAGCACTCCCATCTGCATTTGGGCCTGGAGGAACCTATGCATCATCTGGTCCAAGTCTGCATCGGAGATGCTACGGGTAGACCTCGACGAGGCCGAGGTGGGCCGGGAATGCCACCTCGATGACCTCGAAGGTGACCGGGTCTCCTCCTCCTCCGGCGAGAAACGGGGGGATCGGAGCCAGGAAGGAGAAGATCCAGAGGCCATAGACGGAGAAGCTCGCTTTGATGGCGGCGCCGAGGAAGAGGTCTCTGCCCACCTCTTGTGATGCTTCCGCTTCTCCTTCCTAGTTTCCCTCTCCTCTTGGCCAAGGGTGGGAGGGTGAGTCCCGGCCAGAGGGAGAGAAGGTGGCGCTGCCGAAGCCTCGGCAGAAGCCACAGAGGGGCTGGAGGACGAAGCCAAGTCCGGGGGCAACAGTCCCGCCATGATCAGCTTCGACCTCCTGTCCCTGATGGCCCTGGGGTTGAACACTGCGCAAATAGTGCAGCCCGAAGTGAGATGTTCAACCCCAAGGCAAATAACGCACAGAGTGTGGCCATCCGCTGGGGACAGCTTATGGCCACACTCGGTACATTTAGAAAAGAAAGATTTGGGAGCCTCAGACATATTGAACCCACACGCTAGGCCCCAAAAATGGACACACCTTAACACACACACATGAAGGGAATACACCAACACTGACTAACAAAACAGAGGTATGCTAACCTAACTAGGAGAGAGAACACTCGCACAACAATTTTTTTTAAAGAAAAAATGTAAAAAAAGAGAGATTTTCCTCAAAACTCCTACGCTACGCCTGGAAGCTCATTCAAAGCTGCTGTTGAGAACCGTGGCAAACTAGATCTGAGGTCAGGAAGGGATAGCAGGGGGTTATGGGTAAAGGGGAGGAGCTTGGAGCTCGGATCTTAGCTGTTTGAAGTGGCCGGCTCGGATCCGATATGGATCCGATACCCATAGGTTGATGCACAAATGAAGTTAACTACTTCAGATCAATGGTTTCTTGGGGATTGCTATTAGACAGCCAGCATAGTATATCTTCTAGAATTTTTATATTACTACCTGGGGGAATATAGACAATGTATATGCATCTATTTTTATTGATATTAAGCTTAGTAATGATAATTTCAGCCTTGTCAACTTGTAATGATTGTGGGGTGACAATGGACATCTTAATGAATTTTAAGCGTGGTTTTATATAGAATCGCTACTCCACCTCCCTTCTTAGTGGTATGGTTAATCTTTAATATGTTGTACTCCAGTAGCATAACCTCATTGTCTGACGTTGATGGTTTTAGCCAGGTTTCAGTAAAGCATAGACTATCCAGGGAAAAGTGATCTAGTAGGGCATGAAGGCGCTGAACCTTATTACTTATGCTCCTAATGTTTAGATGGCTAACCAGGAGTGAGTTAGGAGGTTTGTTTAAAGTTTGAGTGGTAGTACTGGGGCTAGAGTCGGCCATCCATTATGAGGTTCCATTGAGATTTAATGGTCAACTTCAGGAATTTGATAATTTGGTGTTGGTATCTTTTGGTTTCTGGACTGATGCATCTTGTTTTAAGGGTCTATATTAAAATCAGCGACTGCTTAAAAAAGCAAACGCTGATTTATCGACCCCATCCAAGCGAAAGCTTACAATCCCCAACACTCTAACAGCGATTTATTTCCCCAGGGAAAAAAAAAATCTGTTTTACCAAAAAATAAATAAATAAATAAATAAAAACTTCTAAACATTACATTAAGTGTGTGTGTGTGGGGGGGGGGGGGTTGTGCCCCCCCCCCACTACTTAAATATACCAATTCCGAGATTGCACTACAGTGACATAAATGACAAAGTAATGGAGGCGGCTAAATGATTTCTTTCCCAGGGAAAGAAATCGCTTGTATGCAATTTCGCTATTTTGCTGTTACGTGCTTTCAAGTTTGATCAAGACACATTCAAAGGCTTGCATCTTTGATTGTATAATAGGAACCCTGTTCTAAGGGCTAGGTGGTGTTGACTGTGAGGAGTTGGACATTAGGGGATAGCTCAAGTGATCAAACTTATACAGTGCTATCAAGTGTTTGTTTGGCCTCTTGGGTAATGGAAACCACAACAGTCCTGATGCTCATAGACAGTAAGTACGTATGGGATAAGCATCAGAGGTATTATAATCAATTTGTGTGGAGAGAATAGTAATGCCACAGAGTAGATATAGGCTAATAAGTGAAATGGGGTGAGAAAGGGAATTAATTAATTACTTAGTTATTGCTGGTTGGTTCTAGAGAGGGGGGTGTGGTAAAAATACTATATTAGCACCACTAGGAGTGGGTGGGATTTGGGGGCAGGGCATGGAGTGAGCCAGAGCAGGCCTTAACCAGACCACGAGGAGCAGAGTGAGCCAGAGCGGAGCAAGGGTGAGCAGAGCAGGCCTTAACCAGACCACAAGTTTCAGAGTACCTGTATATGTAATCATAAGTACATAAGGGGCTTAAAATACTTCTGTTCTTTTCTCTTTTAACTTTCAGTACTTTTTGCGTTGTAGGGACCAACACACTTCAGTCGTTCAGAAATTCTTTTATCGTTATACAGCTAAATATTCATCTACTTTCTGTAGTTTAAGGTTTAGCAGAGGTAATTCTTTAATTTTAGTCACCAGGTATTCCTTTAGGGTTAACAACTGGGATTTAGCCAATTTTAGTAGTGTGGGTTAGGTTGAGAGATTTTCTAGGGACTAGCTAATAGTGCTGTAGACCCAGCACGACTTAGTAATTAAGTACACACATAAAATAAAGTTGTAGATAGTAACCTTGGCAGGTCTTTCGATCTGGGAAAGAGCAAAATAATTTTCCAGTTAGTTGCAGCAGGGAGGTGGTCATTATAGTAATACAAGCCATTCAAGATGAGAGCAGAGAGGGGAATAGTACCGTGTGTTTAAAAGGGCAGCAGACTGGGTCCATGAGCAGTGGGCGTAAATTAAAAAGACACTTGCAATCTAAACATTCTCACTTGTGTGAAAAGCTGGTTGAATTACTTTAAGACTTGTACTGGATTAGACTAATCAAGCAAAAGGATAGACTAAATCTAATGTTATCAGAAAAAAAATGCAAGAAGCAAGTTACGCAATTGCAGAACTGTTGCTTAAAAAAAATTAAATCTCAATTGCAGAATCTATAATTTTACCAGAATGCTGTAAAATTGTAAATGTTTGGCGAAGAATATGAAAAGGTTTTAAAAATTCCAATGTCAGATGACACCATTTGTCAACGCACTCGAGATTTGTTCCAAGACGTTGAGTTGCAAGTAATCTCTCATGTTAAAGTAGACATATTTGCTATTCAGCCTGATGAACCAAATGATGTCACTGGCAAAGCTCAACTTCTAGCATTAAGGAGATTATAGAACAGTTTTTATTTTGTCGACCATTCATGCAAACCATGAACGGCCAAGATATTTTTTTATGTTAATTGCTTCAATTGTCATAATGTGCCTTAGGATTCCTGCATCAGTATTTGTAAGGATGGTACCCACTCTAAGTCAGGAAATGTAAAAGGATTTTTGCTAATGGTTCAAACAACTTATTTTTACTCATTGTTTTCTCCACAAAAAAGCATGTGCCAAAATCACTGGTACCTGACCTGAAAAAAGTACTAGATGAGACGGTCAAAATTGCCAATTACATAAAAAGCAGGCCGTTACAATAGAGATTGTTTGCAGCACTATGTTCGTCAATGGAAGCTTCTCACACAGTTTGTACATATAGAAGTTAGGTGGTTATCTCGTGGTAGAGTTCTATCAAAATTTTATGAAGTGAGGAAGTTTTAACTTTTTGACAATACAATCTCAGTTATTTTCTCATTGATGAGATTTGGTGCAATAAGGTTGCATTTCTTGCCAATTTGTTTCAAACTTTGTACACAAAGTATGCAAGGAGACTGAAAATATTCTTACTTTCGACAAAAATTAACACTTTCAAAAGAAAAATGAATGCTTTGGGAAGAAAGAATCAGAAAAGAAAATGCAGTACAAATGTTTGAGCTAAAGAAAAAAATACAAACTGGATGGGAATCTTAAGATTTAATTTTACAAACTTAAGATTAAATAGTACAAATATTGAATAATATTTCTCTCACTTAACATACCATCTTTGGATTGGATAAGAGATCCATTTTTCTGAAGTGCGTGCAAACTGTCAAATTTAATGACTACAGAAGAGGAAGAGTCAGAGATAAGAAATGACCGAACTAAAACATTCAACAAGGATTACTTAATTTTGGTTCTCTTAAAAGTGAATTACCCAATACTACAAAATAAAAGCAATAGAAGCACTTCTTCCTTTCTCCACATCATATTTGTGCGAATCAAGGTTTTCTGCAATAACTAACCAAAACAGATCACAGCTGGAAATCTTGTAAGAAGATTCAAGACCATGCCTATGATCCCAATATTTGACTTTGCAGAAAAAATTCTAAAACAATGTCAAGCTCAGATCTCATTAAATATTAAATGCAAGTACATTAGAAGAAAATAAATCGTTTTAAATAATTTGAGCATTTATTACAAAGTATCAACCAGTTTCAAAAAGCCACCTTGGAGCAAAAAGGGTAGGCAATTCCTATAGTTTTTGTAAAATCAAAATTATACCCATTTTTTGTCAGGTCAGCAATACCGTAAGATTTTTGTAATTTGTGCCCCATGAGATGAAAAAGGTTGAAAATCACTGATTCAAAGGGAAGCAGAATGTAAGAAAATATCACTGTTGGTGGGTCTTGGAGAGAAAGCATTCAACAGAGTGAACTGGGATTAGGAGTACAGCAAGTGAAGCATTTGCTTTCCCCGATACAGTAAAAGAAGTGGGAAGATTCCTCTCCGATTTTCCACATTATCTGCTTTATACTTAAAGCTCTTGGCAAAGAAAATAAGGAAATCAAATTCAAGGATCCACTTGGTATGCTAGTCAAGAAAAGTTGTGGAACGTTTAGAGATTCAAAATTAATGAAGATAAAAACAAAGGCTATAGATGTAAACTACATACCCACACATGAATTTTCAGCAATGCCCATATTTACAATGGCATTATAAACTAAGTACTTAAAGAGTATGTATTAAAAGTATCCTGTTATAAACTGCTGGAAGAAACTAAACAAAAAAGTTAATAAAAAAATGAGAAACTGGAAGCTCTTGTTTATGGCTATGGATAGCAGGATACAAGCAGATAAAATGTTTTTAGTCCCTTTAGTTTTATACAGAGGTCAGGCATATTTTTTTCATTAACCACAGGAGCTGTGAATAGTAAAAGAAAAAAGTTATGTACTTACCATAACGTTCCATTTGAGTAGTAGTTCATTTGTCTTCAACGTGTGGGTTCTCGGATCCATAGCAGATCTGACTCTGCTGCATACCTAGCATCTGATCAGAGTTCAAAGCTCCTCTCCCTACTCATAATGCCCAGCTCCTTCCTCCCTTCAGAAGGAGTTTGCTGCCCAATCCATTACTCACACACTAACAGGACCTTGTCACTACCAGAAAAAAATTCTGGAACAAAGAGGACAAAAGGGCACCCAGAAGGTGTCAACCTTCTATACTTATACAGTCAACAAAACAGCTCAGACATGGCCGAGAAAGGAGGGGGGGGGGTGGTTGAAGACAAATGAACTACTCAGATGCAATGTTATGCTGAGTACATAACTTCTTTATCTGAAGTAGTTTTCTTCATTTGATCTTCAACCCGTGGGACAGCGTCCCCAGCTACTAAACACCTGGGAGGCCCTCATGGAAAAATATTCCGGAGCACGGTGGAGCCAAAGTATGCCCTGTTCCTGGATACGATGTCTAATTTATAATGTGAAATGAAGGTACGAGATGAGGACCAAATAGCTGCAGAACAAATATCATCCAACGAAACTCAGGACCTAAAAAGCCGCTGAGGTGGCCATAGATCTGGTAGAATGCGTTTTCACCTGACCTGGCGGGGAAATCCCTCTGACAGTATACAACCGAATGATACAATGATTAAGAAACGAAAAGCTGCTCAGATTTACAAAATGTTTTTGTCCTGTGCAAATTGTTTACATCCAGCAAATGCAATTTATATTCTCCCTTATTTTAAAAATTTGGAAAAAAAAAACAGATTGATCTGATTGAGAGCCTCTGAAGCTACTTTGGGATGAAAATATGGATTAGTGTGCAAAGACAGCCTGTCCTTATGAAAAATCATATAACAGACTTTGACCGATAGGGCTTGAAGTTACGACATTCTCCTGGCAGAAGTAATGGCAACTAAGAATGCAGTCTTCCAGGACAGACATTTCAGATCCACCGAAGCTGCAGGTTCAAAAAGGGGTGAAACTAAAGTCTGAAGCACTAATGCAAGATCCCATGGTGCCGTAGGTCTAAGAAGAAAGGTACCTTTAAGGAAAGTCTTGCAAACCTCTGAAGATGCCAAGGAAGTCATATTTTCCCCCACATGAAAGTTACAAATTGCAGCCAGTTGAACTTTGGCTTTGGACGAACTGGCATCTTGTTGAAAAAATCCCTGTTAAGAATTCCAACACCACAGAAACTGGAGCAGTAAAAAGGACAGAATGCATGCTGTGAAGCCCATATAGAAAAAAGTCTCCACTTGCTATAGTATACCTTCCTGGTGGAAGACGTATGAGCCGCCACCAGAATTCTTTTGATGGGAGAAGATAAACTCTGAGTCCTGATAATCATGGAAACTGGAGCAACCAAGCAGTGAGTTTTCGACTGTCCAGGTCTGGATGGGGAATCCCTCAGAGTGAGAAATGAGATCCGGGAACTGGATCCAACGTCCATAGTGGAGCCACTGGATGAGACTACAGAGAAGAAAAACAGACGTAGCAAAGCCAGAATGGGGCAATGAGGATCACAAAGCTCCCCAGCTTGCGAACTTTCTGAAGAAATTTTGGTATCAAGGGTAGAGAATAGTCAAACAACAACAGGAGGCCAAACATGAGAATCAGAGTCTCTGGGGGCTTTCCCCGAGGGGGATTCACAGCGAAGGCTCGCTGCATTTCACATTGGAAGGAGAGGCAAACAGATCGCAGCAAGGCTGACCCCACTTGTGAAAGATCTGTTCTGCTACTGAAGGATTCAGAGACCACTCGTAAGGCATCAGGATAGATCTGCTGAGCCTGTCCTCCAGAATGCTGGACTGTCCCAGAATGTGCGTTGCCACAAGAAAATGGCCGGTGGTGATCGCCCATTCCCACACACTCATGGTTTTGCGACAAAGTGGGTATGATCTGCCCCTCCCCCAACTGTTGATGTACCAGACCACTGACATTGTCTGGGTAGCAATCGTTGCTGAGGGAAGACGGGCATGGAGATCCTGCAATGCGAGAAGCACCGCCCTCATTTCCAGGATGTTTATATGCAAACTGGTCTTGTAAAGGGACCACGTGCCTTGAACTGTCCTTCCTGAGCAATGCCCCCCCCCCATCTTGGAGGTGTCCTTAGTCACAGTGGCCTTGGGGAATAGTGAGAGAAAAGGACATCCCCAGACCAGGGAATGAATCCACCACTGAGAGTCCTTGCACACTGAAGAGATTTGAACAGGATGAGACAATGGGAGAGCTAACTGGGGCCACTGTACGGAAAGGGACCACTGAAGGATCCACATGTGAAGATGCACAAAGGATAAAAGATTGATTGTGGCCGCCATGGACCTCAACACCCATAGTACCATTTCTGCTGTCGGAGAGTGAGTGAAGAATGTAAAGAACGTGTAGCTTCAGACTGTGTATCCTGTCTGGAGTAAGGAAAACTCTTGCCTGAATCGTGTCTAACAGAGAGGTTATGAAGTCCACTAATGGATCTGTGGGAGAGGTCACCTGCGCCAAATGCCTCTAGGAACACAGATTCATCCGAGGTAGTTTTCTAGGCAGACCACCGCCCTGGCAAAGTAGCGCCATGATGTCTCCGAAGGAGACATCCTTGGGAGGGGGTGACCAGGGGAACATCCCCCTTCCTCCAAATCAGCGTCTTCAGTGAGCATCTCTGGTGGGGAGTCTAAGTGCCTCCTTTTGCATGTGGTCTGCGAGGGATCTCCTCAGTGGGAATGAGGACTCGCCAACATCCTGCTGCTCCCAAGTGGAAGCTTCCAGAGGCAAATTGGCAGCAGGCAGGATGGCCGTACCCAAAAAGGAGGGAGTCTGGGCAGAGTCAGAGGACGAGATGGGTCAAGGGTTGATGAGAGAGAACCCTCTCCACCACATCGAAAGCCAAAGGGGAATGTATATCCTGAGAAAGGCCAATAGGAGCCATCACCCTCTGACCCGAAAGGCGAGCCAGAGCAGAGCCTCCAGGCGCCAGGATACCAAGACGAGGGCTGAGCTCAGACACGCACTGAACAGACACCAACCCCTCGGATCAGACACCAAAGCTACAGCTCCGAGAGCTTTTCAGATCTGACCTGTTCAAAGTTATAGTCGTTGAGGTACAAGGTACCATCGACACAGACCTCTCGACCCCAAGAGTCCTCTGATCAAAGGGCTCCGAAACCAAAGGTCAGATCAGAGGAGTAATTGGGATGAAAAAGGGCTGTGTGCTCCCCACTGCGGAGGGAGAAGGGGTAAGCAAGGCTCCCATCTGAATCTGGGTGCAGATAAACTTCTGCATCATCCTGTCCATCTCCTCTTCACTAAAGCTCTGGATGGAGGAGGAAGAAGCGAGCAACACTGGCCTGGGACAGTGGTGAGAAGCCTGCATCGGCAACCTGATCTGGGGCTCTTCTGGCTCCAGGGAGAACAAAACCAGGAGATTCTAGTCTCTGAGCCAACCTAGATTTAGGTGGAGGGCCAGTCAGAGCCAAGTGATCCGGAGATTGCTTTCTTGGCCTATCCTTTAGGCTTTCCCCATTCCTGGGCCTCTTAGAGGGAATTTGAGTCCCTGAGGCTGGGGAGGAGGTAGAGGTAGAAGCTGGGACCACAGGGACTAGAGTTCCCGAAGAGGGAGAGAGGCCCTTAAGTATTAATTTATTCTTCCTGTCATTTAGTGCCCGGGAGGAATTAAACCCAACACAGATGGAGCTGCAAGTCTGAAGACTGGCTGCCCCCAGACACACTACACAGTGTGTGGCCATCAGATGGGGAGAGCAGTTGGCCACACTGTACACTTTCTGAACCCTGGCTTGGGGGTGTCCGACATTTCCACAAAGCAAGTCCAGCACACTCAAGTACTCAAACCACACACGCTAAGCAGAGGGAGAGAGAGTTTTTTTTTTTTTTAAAACAGACAACCACGAGGTAGAAAAAGAGGAATGTTAGATAGAGAAGATTTAACCCCAAAAAAGCAACACTTACCACATTTTCTATGCATAGATCTCAGACCCCAATGAGGACTTTACAGGTGGCAAATAACATCTGAAGACAGGAAGGAGACAGGGGCATTATGGGTAAGGGAAGGACCTTTGAGCTCAGATCAGATGCTGGATATGGGGCAGAGTCAGATCCAGTATGGATCAGAGAACCCACAAGTTGAGGAACAAATGAAGAAAACTACTTCAGATTTAAAGGATTTTATCTGGGAGGGGAAAAGAGGCAAGGGTCATGTGGGATAAACAGCCTTCCTCCAGAACAAGGTGGCATACGATTATCTGATTTGAAGGGATATTTTAGGGCTACACATTTAAGGTTCATATACATAACGCGATCAAAAAGCTATAATTTAAATAAAGGGATGACTAAGCAGGAGGAAAATTCAAGAAATAAAGGAGTGGAACTTTGGAAGGAGATCCAAGAACCACCACCAAATGGATTATAAGTTGCTGAAAATATTCTAAATAGTAAGCCAACATGAGACTAGAGAAAGGAGATTTTGCTGATAGGGAAGACTGGAATTAGGGGTATGGACAATAGGCAAGAGTGTGCTGGAATTTACTGGAGAACATTGGCAAATGAACCAAAACGCTGGGAGCAAATAACTGGAGAGAGAAAGGTAACAATGTTAAGAAGCCAAGAGCTGCAGTCCAATCAGGGGTTGATACAGTGGAATCCCCAAGATAAAAGGACAGTGGAATCCCAAGAGAAAGACCAGCTCTGATAAGAGTTTGTAGTTCAAATCTAGAAGCTGCTGTTAAAAAGGGATAATTGGTAGGGCATAAAATATTGCATAGTAACTACAGGACTCTGAGGAGGTTAGTAAAGACTGGGAAGAGACTGAATACGCAATTCAAAACGAAACAACTGGAGGACATGCGTATGTTGCCTAAATATGCAACAAAGTCTAGACAATTCACGATTTTTGCTTTAAGTGCTTGCAAAGCTATTTTTATACCCCAAAGCAGACTGCAAAGAATTTTTCCGCAGGTAGATGGCAGTGTTGGAGGTGTGATGGGAGAAGTTAACTGGAAACATTTTGGGAGTGTATGAGTTGGCAAACTAAAAATTCTGAAATCAAAGTCTAAACCAACTGTATAAGATGGACTGCATACTGCAACATGGACAAAAGAACTGGAACCACGATCTTCAGGAAATAGGAAATTAAACAGGAAAGGAAATAAAAAATGGAAATTATGGGAATAATGAAGGACAATGTTTTTGAGGTGGAGGGAGGTTTAAGAGAAAGCAGGAATTGATCAGTTTATGTAATGTTGGCCTGATGACAATTATACAAAAACTATGATGTATGACATTTGTAACTGGGAACATGTTAATATGGTTTCTTTTCTGTTACATAAATGTTTGCATATGTCTTAAGTGATAATTCAATATAGGTGCTAAGGTTAACTTTTTCTTTAAAGCGTCCAACTGATTCTGCAATTGCTGACAAAGGCGGCACTGCAAAGCAGCCAAATTAGGGTAGCCTCTATATAGTTGTAAAGCTATGCTGTTTTCGTTTTTGGTTGTATAAAGGTGCCCCTTGTCAAGCTGTTCTAAAAGGCCGTCAAAACCCTGTAAACATTTTGCAGGGTCTAAGCTGCCCTGTACCAAAACAGTTAAAATGGGCTCCTCAACCACAATCTGAAAAGTCTGTTGTTGGTTAGATGTCTACATCTTCAAAAGTAAAGACATTCCAGTTACAAAGCTGTCATGTCAGTCCATCACAGAAATTACTTCACCTACTAAGAACAGGGAATTAACAGTGGTGAATATGCAAATGTGCTGCTGTCTGTAAAGCCCTGTGTGAGGTACTAGGGGAATGCAAGATGTCTCAAAGTTCAAAGTCTCCCATTGCATTTTTTTGCTCAATTTTGTAAAATTCCATTTTAGACAGTGGCAGACGTACATTAATAGAATACAGTAATTTCTTATGCAGGATGCAAACGTTAAATCACTCCAACATTAAAGTGCTCAACTCCTGCTTTATATCAAATATCACATCTCCTCCTGAACACTGTTGTGCATGCATCATTTCAAACTTCATTTTATTTCTATGATTTTCTCTCCTTCCCTCCTTTACAAGAATCATTACTTCATTTACAACTGTCTTAGATTTGGATTTCTATTTTCCTTTTTTTGGCAGCCAACAGCATTAAACTTGCTGCACCCAGTTGGCAGCTTCCTTAATCTCATGGTTGTTCCCCTGACATAAAATCCCTAAAGTGCTCTCTAACCTAGAAGAACACTACCCTGCTGAACCTCTGCCTGAAAACAGTAAACTGAAGTCAGCCCTACAAACTGCCAAGGTTGATACTTAATACTGTTCTCCATTTTAAATTGTAAGCTTGCTGAACTGGGTCTAAAGCACATGTAGTTTGTCCCCCATTACAAAATGGCTAACTCCCAACCCTAAATAAAGAGTAGTCTACCCCCTGCCCTCTAACAATAGTATATCCAAATTTAAAATGATCCTTAATTTGTATAAAACCTTAACAAATTAACCAAACATATTAAAAACAGTAAACATACAAGTAGTATAACTAGGTAGTAAAAGAGCTGAAATACTTAACTCACAGCTCTAGGAATCCTTAGGAAACCTTGAAAACTGCAAAAGCTCTACTCACCTCCCTGCCCCCAATTCCCACCCGCCCCCAGTACCCCTATATTTATAGTACAATACCCCCTCCCTCTTACTAGAACCTATCAGCTTTCATCTGTGATAATTCCTCCTACCCCCATTCTACTACTTACATTTGAATAAGCACTTATCAGCTTTCATCTGCCATTCTCCCACCCCCTACCAGTACCTTTACCTCACCACTCTATAATCTGGTGTTGCATCACCAGGTAAAACAGTTCCTCAAATCTCATGCTGCACCACCAATGATATACTCTTTACTATCCCTCTTGCACACCCCATACCTCCTTACCTTGTATGAAAACCAGTTTCACACGGGATTTCAGGTCCCAAAAGGCCATACTATCACCCCAGCTGTAAATCCTCCCCCCTTCAACCGTACTTACAGTACCATGTCCTGTCCAACATCTTGTTGACTATCAACACATCAATCCCAGACGCATTAGCTCTAGATCCAAACACTACCATAAACTTAAATTCTTGAAGTTCATTACTAGGTATAGACCTAACCTAATACTTGATGGTGATATTCACCATAACCCTGGCCCATCCGATTCTGATATACATACCCCCTCTACTTGTAATCCAAGCTACAAACCTACAATTAATAAGCCAACTAACTCTCTCCTAGTCTGTCACCTCAATATTAGAAGCATTAACAAAGTACAGTTTTGTACCTACCATAAATGTAGATGTCCGATAGGTATGCATCTGCAGTCATAACATATGGGTTTGTCCTGCCTCAGGCAGCCCTTCGGTCGGCTGGATTCCAAAGTCTGGGTCTGGCCTCGGCTGATGTCGCACTTCACCCGATGTCATAGCTCCTTGGGGTATAAAGGCATCAGCCAACGCCATTTTCCTCAGTGTTTCTTGCCCCAGATGCCAGGTGCCCTCTAGGAAGGCTAAATTTGTATAAAAGTAGAAAATTCCAAACAGTAGAAATCAAAAAGTATATATACATATATACATACAAACAAATACACCATAATAGATTCCCCCAGCTAGCTAAGAGAGGGGTAAGTACCCTAGGAATACCACAGAGGGGAAGGAGGGTGGGTAATCCTGACTGCAGATGCATACCTATCGGACATCTACATTTATGGTAGGTACAAAACTGTACTGTGTCCTTCAAGGATGCATCTGCAGTCATAACATATGGGTAGAATACCATAGCCAAACTGGGGGAGGAGGCACTAAGATAATGATGGTGTAGTTAAGATCCCTTGTAAAACTGCAGTTGCAAAACCTGCTCGGGATCTGGAGTATAAAGGAAGATTTAATGCTTGGCAAATGTATGCACGGAGCTCCAAGTAGCAGCTTCTAAAATGTCTTTGGTAGCCACTCCTCGTAGGAAAGCTGTAGTGGTGGCTGTAGCTCTTGTAGCTCTTGTGGAGTGAGGCCTGACATTTTCAGGAGTTGTCTTTCCATTAAATGAATAGCAGAATCGAATGCAATTTCCTATCCATTTTGAGATTGTCTGTTTTGAAATAGCTTTTCCTTGCACTCCTGTTGCATATGCTACCAGAAGCTGGTCAGTTTTTCTGCTGGCCTTAGTTCCGTCCAGTAGTTTTTCCCCCCTGTTCTGTGGGTTAGGGAAGAATGTAGGTAAATGAATAGCTTGGTTCAAGGACACCCTGGATACCACCTTTGGCATAAAAGTAGGATTGGTTCTCAGAGACACTCTATCCTGGTGAAAGATAAGGAAAGGCTGCCCTGCCATTAATGCCTGTAACTCGGATACCCTTCTTGCTGAAGTGATTGCTAGCAGGAAGGCAGTTTTCCAAGATAAGAACTGTAAGTGTGCTGTTGCTGCTGGTTCAAAAGAGGGAAGTGTTAATTTTTCCAGCACAAAATTGAGATCCCATGCAGGCAGAGGTGGTTTCCTTGGAGGTTTTACATTTTTGATCCCTCTCAAAAATTGTCTGAGGAGAGGATGAGAGAAGACAGGAGGATCCATGTTGTATTCTGCTGAAATTGCTGATGCATGAATCATAATGGAAGAATAGGACAGGCCATTGTGGAACAGTTCTGCTAAGTATTCTAGGATGTGTGCTAGGTTTGCCAGTGTGACATTTGTTCCCTTTGCTGCACTCCAAATGAGGAATCTCTTCCATTTGGCTGAATAGGTTTTCCTTGTGGAGGGTCTGCGAGCCTCCAGTATAATGTCCTTAACCCTCTGAGATAAAACAGGTTGGTTTTGTTTTATGCAATTTTCCAAGCAGTTAGCTGCAGGCTTTTTAAGTTTGGATGCAGGGTCTTGTAGTTGTTCTGCGTTAGAAGTAAAGGACATAGAGGTAGAGGCCAAGAGTTCGTCCGAGACATGCTTCTCAGTAGCGGGTACCAATGCTGCCTTGGCCAGTCTGGAGCTATCAGAATTACCTTTGGCTGTTCCTCTCTGATCTTCAGTAGAACTTTGTACATCAATGGGAGAGGTGGAAAGGCATATACTGTCAGGGCCTTCCAGCTGAAAGAAAGTGAGTCCACCCTCCAGGCTTGTGGGTGGTACACTCTTGAGCAGAATTTCTTCAGTTGGTGGTTGAGTGGGGAGGCGAACAGGTCTATCTCTGGCAGTCCCCATTTCTTTGTTATGGTTTTGAAGATATCTGGATGCAGCATCCATTCGTGAGCATCCGTGGTAGTTCTGCTTAGGCTGTCTGCTAGTGAATTCTCTTTTCCTGGTACGAATCCGGCCTGCAGCTAGATGTTGAGATTCAGGCCTAAGTTCCACAGGTCCATTGCCATCCGGCATAGAGGGTATGAATGTGTGCCTCCCTGTTTGTTGATGTACCACATGACTGTGGTATTGTCCGTCCTTAGCAGGTGTCCTTGCTGGAGGAATGATTTGAATGCCTCGATTGCATGCTTCACTGCCAGCATCTCCTTTAGATTTATGTGTAGATTCAGCTGGTCTTGGGACCATCGGCCTTGGATGCACTTGTCTTCCATGTGTGCCCCCCAGCCTAGGTCTGAGGCGTCCGTGGTGATGGTCTTCCTTGGAAGTGGTTTGTGGAAAGGCAATCCTCTGTTGATCTGGCAGGCCTGAGCCCACCACAGGAATTCTTTTTTCAGGCATGGAATGATTGGTATCCGGGCTTCTAGACTGTGTCTGTGTTGAGACCATACATTCCTTAGGTACCATTGTAATTTTCTCATTTGCAGCCTGGCATGTGGGATCAAGATTATGCAGGATGCCATGTAACCCAGGGCCTGCAGGACTTTCCTTGCAGTAAGCTGAGTTTGTCTTGTTAATGCCATGAAGTAGACTGGTAGTTGCTTTTGTTTTTCTTCTGTGAGATAAGCCATCTGAGTTATTGTGTCCAGTTCTGCACCCAAAAAGGTTCTCCTTTGGGATGGCACTAGTCTTGACTTTTGTATGTTGACTGTGTATCCCAAGGCTTGCAGCAGCTGTATGACATAGGCCAAATCCTTTATTATTTTTGTCTTGTTGTCCGCTTGTATTAGGCAGTCGTCCAGGTATGGGTAGATTTGAATTCCCTGAAGCCTGCAATGTGCAATTACTGATGCCAGGCATTTCGTGAATACTCTGGGCGCAGTAGATAAGCCAAAGGGCAATGCTGAGAATTGATAATGCTCTGATCCTGCAAGAAATCTGAGGTGTCTTCTGCAATCTGGTCGTATAGGGACGTGCAGGTATGCCTCCTTGAGATCCAGAGTCACCAGCCAAGACTCCTTGCCCAACATGGGAAGAAGTTGCTGTAGGGTCAGCATCTTGAATTTTGGAACAATGAGATATGTGTTCAGTGCGGACAAGTCGAGAATAGGCCTCCATTGATTTTCTTTTCTTGGTACAAGGAATAGTCTGGAATAAAATCCTTGGCCTTGTTCCATAGATGGTACCTTTTCTATTGCTCTCATCCTTAGTAAGCTGATGATTTGTTTTAGAGCCTCTGATTTCTGGCTTGGTGGAAGGTTTGGCATTCCTCTCTTTTTTGGTAGAGTGTGGAAGTGAAACCTGTAGCCTTTTGTCTAGTTTGCAAAGTCCATTTGTCTCCTGTAATGCAATGCCAGTTTTTTGAAAATAAAGCTAGCTTTCCGCCCAAGGGTGCTTCCAGTTGTTCCCTGGTAGGCGGAATCAGAGCCAAGTCATTGTGTCTGTCCTGTGGAAGTGGTTGCAGTCGCAGCTGTGGCGGCACTTCTCTGATTGGCAGGTTGCCACTGACTACCCCTGTAGGCACCCCGTGATTGACCTCTGCCTCTTGGGCGTATATTTCTGCCTCTCTGTGCTTTGGAGGTGTCTGGAAAGGACCAATTCTTTGAAGGCCAATTTCTGCTGAACCTCGGAGGTTGGACCTGCAGAAAATCCTTGACTGTTTGGACAGATTTTGCTTTTTCTTCCACTTTCTTTAGAACCTCCTGTGCAGGGGAGCCAAATAAACTTTGTTTCTCCATAGGGACATCTAGGAGTTTAGATTTAACATGGTCTGGCAAGGATTGTTCTTTTACCCAGGCATGCCTTCGAATCACTGCTCCAGTCATAGCTGATCTAAATGAAGCCTCCAGTGCATCATAGCCACATTTTAAGAAATAATTACTGACCTGCTGAGAGTTGTGTACCAAATCCTGAAGGGACTTACGGTCTAAAGGTTCAGGAGAGGACAGCTTTTTATTCAGCTGATCTAACAAAAATTCCTGGTACTGTATCATGTGAAACAGACAGTTTAAAGCCCTGGCAGAATAGCAGATGTATAAACCTTTTTACCCCATCTCTCTAATGCTCTTGATTCTCTTTCAGAGGGTAGGGGGTTTTTGGCAGAGGCAGCAGCAAAGTACAGTTTTGTACCTACCATAAATGTAGATGCCCGAGAGGAATGCATCTGCAGTCCTAACAAATGGGTTGTCCTGCCTCAGGCAGCCCTTCGGTCGGCCGGATTTCAAAGTCTGGGTCTGGCCTCGGCTGATGTCGCACTTCACCCGACGTCACTGCTACTGTTGATTGGGTATAAAGGCATCAGCCAACGCCATTTTCCTCAGTGTTTCTTGCCCCCGATGCCAGGTGCCCTCTAGGAAGGCTAAATTTGGATAAATGCAAATGATTCCAAATAGTAGAGAGCAAACAACAAATAAACATGTATGTACATATATACAAACAAATACACCATAATAGATTCCCCAGCTAGCTACAAGATGGGCAAATACCCTAGGAGTACCACAGAGGGAAGGAGGCGGTAATCCTGACTGCAGATGCATTCCTCTCGGACATCTACATTTATGGTAGGTACAAAACTGTACTATGTCCTTCAAGGATGCATCTGCAGTCCTAACAAATGGGTAGAATACCATAGCCAAACTGGGGAGGAGGCACTAAGAAGATTATGGTGTAGTTAAGATCCCTTGCAAAACAGCAGTGGCAAAACCTGCTCGGGATCTGGAGTATAAAGGCAGATTATAATGCTTGGCAAATGTATGCACAGAGCTCCAAGTAGCAGCCTCTAAAATGTCTTTGGTAGCCACTCCTCGTAAGAAAGCTGTAGTAGTGGCTGTAGCCCTTGTGGAGTGAGGTCTGATGTTTTCTGGAGTTGTCTTCCCATGAAAGGAGTAACAAAATCTAATGCAATTTCCTATCCATTTTGAGATAGTCTGTTTTGAAATTGCTTTTCCTTCCATTCCTGCTGCATATGCTACCAGAAGCTGGTCAGTTTTTCTATTGCTCTTGGTTCTGTCCAGGTAGTAGCGCAATTGTCTGTGTACATCCAACGTGTGCAGTAGTCTTTCCCCCCTGCTCTGTGGGTTGGGGAAGAATGTTGGTAGGTGGATAGCTTGGTTCAATGATACCCTGGAGACCACCTTTGGCATAAAAGTAGGGTTAGTTCTCAAGGACACACTATCCTGATGGAAGATAAGGAAGGGCTGTACTGCCATTAATGCCTGTAATTCAGAAACCCTTCTTGCTGAAGTGATTGCAAGCAGGAAAGCAGTTTTCCAAGATAAGAACTGTAATTCTGCTGTTGCTGCTGGTTCAAAAGGGGGAAGAGTTAACTTTTCCAGCACAAAGTTCAGGTCCCATGTAGGCAGAGGTGGCTTCCTTGGAGGCTTTACATTTTTAATTCCTCTCAGAAACTGCCTGAGTAGAGGATGAGAGAAGACTGGAGGATCCGTGTTGTATTCTGCTGAAATTGCTGATGCATGAATCTTGATGGAGGAGTAAGACAGGCCATTGTGGAAAAGTTCTGCTAAATATTCCAGGATGTTAGCTATGTTTGCCAATGATACATTTTCTCCTTTTGCTGCACTCCAAATGAGGTATCTTTTCCATTTTGCTGAATAAGTCTTCCTTGTGGAGGGTCTGCGAGCCTCCAGGATAATGTCTTTAACCCTCTGAGATAGTTCTGGGTTATTTTGTCTCATGTAAGATTCCAAGCAGCTAGCTGCAGTGCTTTCAAGTTTGGATGCAGGATCTTGAAGTTGTTCTGTGTTAGCAGCAGAGGAATTAGAGGTCGAGGCCATGTGTGTGTCTGAGACATACTTCTCAGAAGCGGGTACCAATGCTGCCTCGGCCAGTCTGGAGCTATCAGTATGATCCTTGGGTGCTCTTCTTTGATCTTCAGTAGCACTTTGTGCATCAAAGGTAGAGGTGGGAATGCATATGCTGCTAGGTTTTCCCAACTGAAGGATAGGGAGTCCACCTTCCAAGCAAGTGGGTGGTATGTCCTTGTGCAGAATTTTCTCAATTGGTGGTTGTGTGGGGATGCGAACAGGTCTATTTCTGGTAGCCCCCATTTCTCTGTAATGGTTCTGAAGATGTCCGGATGCAGCATCCATTCGTGGGCATCCGTGGTAGTTCTGCTTAATGTGTCTGCTAATATATTTTCTTTTCCTGGCACAAATAAGGCCTGGAGCTGAATGTTGAGGTTCAGGGCCACATTCCACAGGTCCATTGCCATCCGGCATAGAGGATATGAATGTGTGCCTCCCTGCTTGTTGATATACCACATAACTGTGGTGTTGTCCGTCCTTATCAGCAAATGACCCTGTTGAAGAAACGGTCTGAATTTGTCTGAATTGCCTGTTTCACTGCCAGCATCTCTTTTTGATTTATGTGTAGGTTCAGTTGATCCTGTGTCCATAGGCCTTGTATACACTTGTCTGCCATGTGTGCCCCCCAACCGAGGTCTGAGGCGTCCGTGGTGATAGTCTGGCTTGGGTGAGGGTTGTGGAAAGGCAGTCCTTTGTTCAACTGACAGGCCTGAGCCCACCACAGGAATTCTTGCTTCAGGCATGGAATTATTGGAATTTGGGTTTCTAGGCTGTGCTTGTGGTGAGACCATAAATTCCTTAGGTACCATTGCAACTTCCTCATATGCAGTCTGGCATGTGGGATCAATATTATGCAGGATGTCATGTAACCCAGGGCTTGCAGGATTTTCCTTGCTGTAAGCTGGTTCTGCGTTGTTAATGCCTTGAAATAGAGTGGTAGTTGCTTTTGCTTTTCTGCTGTGAGAAATGCCATTTGATTTGATGTGTCCAGTTCTGCACCCAAGAATGTAATCCTTTGGGATGGTACCAGCCTTGACTTTTTTATGTTGACTGTGTATCCCAAGGCCTGCAGTAGGTGAATAACTTTTTCCAAATCTTTTGTTAATTTGATCTTGTTGTCCGCTTGTAGCAGGCAGTCGTCCAGGTATGGATAAATTTGAATTCCCTGAAGCCTGCAATGAGCAATTACTGATGCCAGGCATTTCGTGAATACTCTGGGCGCAGTAGATAATCCAAAGGGCAATGCTGAGAATTGATAATGCTCTGATCCTGCAAGAAATCTGAGGTATCTTCTGCGATCTGGTCGAATAGGGACGTGCAGGTATGCCTCCTTGAGATCTAGAGTCACCAGCCAAGCCTCCTTGCCCAGCATGGGAAGAAGGTGCTGTAGGGTCAGCATTTTGAATTTTGGAACAATGAGATGTGTTGAGAGCGGACAGGTCGAGAATAGGCCTCCATTGGTTTTCTTTTCTTGGCACCAGGAAAAGTCTGGAATAAAATCCTTGTCCTTGTTCCATAGCCAGTACCTTTTCTATAGCTCTCATCCTTAGTAAGTGGTTGATTTGTCCTAGAGCGTTTGTCTTTTGGTTTGGTGGTAGTTTGGCATTCCTCTCTTCCTTGGTAGAGTATGGAAGTGAAACTTGTAACCTTTGTCTATTGTCTGTAAAATCCATTTGTCTCCTGTAATGTAATGTCAGTTTACTGAGAATAAGGCTAGCTTTCCTCCTAAGGGTGCTTCCAGTTGTTCCCTGGTAGGCGGTATCAGAGCCAAGTCACTGTGTCTGTCCTGTGGAAGTGGTAGTAGCTGGATCTGCGGCAGTACTTCTCTGGTTGTTAGGCTGCCACTGACGTCCCCTGTAGGCACCTCTGGATTGACCTCTGCCTCTTGAGCGCCTATTTCTGCCTCTCTCTGCTCTGGTGTCTGGAAAGGACCAATTCTTCGAAGGCCAATTTCTACTAAACCTAGGAGGCTGGACCTGTAAGAAGTCCTTGACTGTTTGGACAGATTTTGCTTTTTCCTCCACCTTCTTTAACACTTGCTGTGCAGGGGAGCCAAACAAACTGAGTTTCTCCATGGGAGCATCTATTAGCTTTGACTTTACATGGTCTGGTAGGGATTGCTCTTTTAACCATGCATGCCTTCTGATCACTGTACCAGTCATAGCTGATCTAAAGAAAGCCTCCAGTGCATCGTAGCCGCATTTTAAGGAATGATTACTGACCTGCTGAGTGTTATGTAACAAATCCTGAAGTGACTTACGGTCTATACGTTCAGGAGAGGATAGTTTTTTATTTAACTGATCTAACAAAAATTCCTGATACTGAATCATGTGGAATTGACAGTTTAAAGCCTTAGCCGAAAGAGTAGCAGAAGCATAAACTTTTTTACCCCATCTCTCTAATGCTCTAGATTCTCTTTCAGAGGGGAGGGGGTTTTTGGCAGTTGCTACAGCTTTGGGGCCTTGAGAAATAGTTTCAGGATCTGCAATAGGAGCCTTATACAGGTGATAATGTGTGTCCGGGACCCTGTAGTATCTGTCAGGCTTAGCAGGGGCCGGAGGTAGAGAGTCAGGGGCAGTACAAGCATCATTGAATGCATCATCCACAACTGTTAGTACTGGATGAATGGCAAAAAGGCCTATGCTGTGGCAAATGCAAAAAGGTCCTGAGCCGTTTCCTAGAATCTGAAAAATCCTGGCCCTGCCATTGAAATTGTTCCCTCATAGCATGCAAGGTTTCCCCAAAAGAAAATTCCTCAGGAGGAGAGGCAGAAGGAATGGAGTCTTCTGCGTCAGAATCCTCATATGGAGAGTAAGGGCCTTCTGGAGGATTTGAGTTTTCTGAATCATCAGAAGAATAATCCGTAGAAACTGGTTCAGGGGGCTCTGCTCTAGGCCTCTTCTCTGGAGGGGGATGAGAGGCCCTGTCATTGTGAGGTTGGGATCCCCTGATCAAAGAAATGAGATCCTCTGCCAGGCTAAGCATTTGGGAACTAGAGCTAGGCCTGTGTGAGGGGGTTTTAGAAGGCAAGGCCTTAGAAGATTTAGCTGCTTTAGCCCTAGAGAAAGCGTTGATAGACATGGATGCAGGGGGCCTAGCAGCTCCACGTGCAGGAGTAGATATGTCTAAAGGAATAGTATCTGATAAATCCTGGGTGCCTGCTACAGCAGGAGAAAATTCAGTAGCAGATTCAGCCATGCTGTGTGAGGCCTCGGCTGCAGGAGGAATGCTTTCGGCCGAAGGAAGAACCGAGGACTCGGTTTCAGCCGAAACCGAGACACTCGTGGTTGGCTTAACCGTGGTTTCGGCCGAAACCGCGAGTGTCGGTCCTTTTCCTTACGCTTTTTAGTTAATTGTGAAGTCGGAGTCTCCGACGGCATTTTGTAAGCAAAAGCGGGACCAAAAAACTCCTCCGCAAACTACGACCGACGTCTAAGTGTCCGTCGGTTGAAGGAAGCACAGGCTAGACAAGCTGCTACGTCGTGGTCTGGGCCTAAGCAAGGAAAGCAGTAAGAGTGGAAATCCTTATGAGGTATTTGTTTCCCACAAGTTAAACAATTATTTACTTTTTCTGACATCGGCTGAGGCAAGAGAGTCCCCAACGGGGTACTTAGCTTTTTAGAAGTCTTCGGTAGCAGAAATCTCTGGATCTGACCGACCGGCACTTGCGAACAGCTTCTGCTTCGGGCACCGCGCGGCAAGAAAGACTGAGGAAAATGGCGTCGGCTGATGCCTTTATACCCAATCGACAGTAGCAGTGACGTCGGGTGAAGTGCGACATCAGCCGAGGCCAGACCCAGACTTTGGAATCCGGCCGACCGAAGGGCTGCCTGAGGCAGGACAACCCATTTGTTAGGACTGCAGATGCATCCTTGAAGGACATCACCTTTAGGGCCCTGAGAAATGGTTTCTGGGTCTGCAGCATGGGCCTTATACAAGTGGAAGTGTGAATCCGGGACCCTGTAGTATCTGTCAGGTTTGGCAGGGGCCGGGGGAAGAGAGTCGGGGGCAGTTCTGGCATCATTGTATGCATCAACAACTGATAGTACAGGTGGTATGGCTAAAGGCCTATGCTGTGGTAAGTGTAAAAAAGTCCTTAGCCTTTTCCTAGAATCAGAAAAATCCTGACCCTGCCATTGGAAGTGTTCCCTCATTGAGTGTAGAGTTTCCCCAAATGAAAATTCTTCTGGAGGGGAGGCAAAAGGAATGGAGTCTTCTGCATCAGAATCCTCATAAGGTGAGTATGGTCCTTCATGCTGGTCAGATAAATCTGAACCATCCGAGGAATAGTCAGAGAAGAGAGGTTCAGGGGGTTCAGTCCTAGGCCTCTTCAGCAGGGGGTTGTGAGGCCCTGTCTGGGTGAGGTTGGGATCCCCTGATCAGAGAAATAAGGTCCTCAGCAAGGCTGAGAATCTGAGAACTTGAGGTAGGTCTGTGAGAGGGAGCTTTTGTAGGCAAGGCCTTGGAAAGTTTAGCTGCTTTAGCCCTGGAGAAGGCCTTGATAGACATAGAAGCAGGGGGTCTAGCTGCCCCACGTGCAGGAGTAGAGATGTCCAACGGAATGGTGTCGGACAAATCTTGTGTGCCTGCTTCTTCAGAAGGAATTTCTGTAGCCGACTCAGCCGGGGCCTGTGTGGCCTCGGTTGTCGGAGGCATGCTTTCAGCCGAAGGGAGAACAGAGGTCTCGGTTTCAGCCGAAACAGACACTCGCGGAAGGCCTAACCGTGGTTTCAGCCGAAACCACGGGCCGCGAGTGTCGGTCCTTTTCCCTGCGTTTTTTAGCTAAATGTGTAGTCGGAGTCTCCGACGGCATTTTATATGCAAAAGCGGAGCCAAAAAACTCTTCAGCAAACTCCGACCGACGTCTAAGTGTCCGTCGGTTGAAGGAAGCACAGGCTAAACAAGCTGATACGTCGTGGTCTGGGCCTAAGCAAGGAAGGCAGTAAGAGTGGAAATCCTTATGAGGTATTTGTTTCCCACAAGTTAAACAATTATTTACTTTGTCTGACATCGGCTGAGGCAAGAAAGAGTCCCCAACGGGGTACTTAGCTTTTTTAGAAGTCTTCGGTAGCTGAAGTCTCTGGATCTGACCGACTGGCACTTGCGAACAGCTTCTGCTTCGGGCACCGCGCGGCAAGAAAGACTGAGGAAAATGGCGTCGGCTGATGCCTTTATACCCCAGGAGCTATGACGTCGGGTGAAGTGCGACATCAGCCGAGGCCAGACCCAGACTTTGGAATCCGGCCGACCGAAGGGCTGCCTGAGGCAGGACAACCCATATGTTATGACTGCAGATGCATCCTTGAAGGACATCTAAAGGCCTATGCTGAGGCAAGAGTAAGAAATCCCTGAGCCTCTTTTTCAAACCAGAAAAATCCTGGCTTTCCCAGTGGAAATACTCCCTTAGAGCGTGCAAGGTTTCACCAAAAGAAAAAATCTTCCGGAAGGTAAGCAGAGGGAATAGTCTCCTCTGCATCAGAATCCTCATAAGTAGATAAGTGTAAATCCAGATAATCAAAAGAATCAGAAAAATCAGAATCCTGGTCAGAAGATTCATAAACAATTTCAGTCCTAGGTCTCTTAGAAGAGGGTGGTTGGCTTCCCCTGATTAAAGTTATAAGATCTTCACCCTTTCTTATTTGTTTTTAGGCAGAGAGGCCTGAGCATGCAGCCTGGGCATCGGTTTTCTAGGCATGGTTTGAGGTTTAGGCCTTAAAGAAGGAGGCGAGGATTTAATATGCAAGTCCGTAGGCCTGAATACACCCTCAGAAGCCGGTGCCTGCACAGCGGCTCTAAACCCATCCAAGGTAGAGACATGCGCAGGTTCCACAGCTGAAACATCTCGTGGCATACCAGACTCCGAATGGGTCTCGGTAGAGGCCTGCAAATCAGAAGTAGCGGGCATCAGGGGCTGCAAAAGCAGCTCACTGAGTACCGGCAAACTGGCGACTGGCTTAGAAGCATCATCGGCAGCTTCGGACCTAGGCAGCCTGTCTGTCTTTATCTTTGTGTTTTTTTTCAGAATTCCGGTAGTCAGATGGCTTACCGACATTTCTGGATAATTGAACAGAGAACCAAAATATTTATAAGCGAAAATATATCGAAGACTGATAGTGCTTTGATTAAATAAAGCACAAAACCGACAGCAAGGTACGTTGCAGTCAGGGCCTAGGCAAGGAACACAGTACGAATGAAAATCTTTGCAAGGTATTTGCTTTCCACAAGAAATGCAATTAACTTTTACTGACATCGGTAAGGAGCAAAAAAAAAAGTTTCCCCAATGGGATACTTAGCTTTATTTGAAGACTTTGGTTCTGAAACTTGAAAACGAAAATTTCAGGAGTCAGTTGACTGGCACTTGCGAACTGCTTCTGCTTCGGGCACCGCACGGCAAGAAAGACTGGTGTAATGGCGTCGGCTGCATGTTTTATACCCGATGACCTGACGTCATGGAAGAATGGACAGCAACTGACGCAGGACCAAAGACTGTTAATCAGGCCGACGACTGAGGGCTACTGCAAGCAGATGACCCAAATGTGATGACTGCAACAGTGAAACAAGAACATTCCCTGGAGAGAGAAAGGGTTTGAAAGCTATCAAGGCCTGCTGCGCAGCCCATCAACTTTTTGATTGATGTGCAGGGGATTTGTTGTGGGATCCATAGGCCCTGTATGCACCTGCCATCCAGGTGTGCACCCCAAGCATAGTCTGAGTCTATGGTGAGGGTCTGGGTGACATGGTGTGGGGAAACGGGCAGTCCCTTGTTGTGGGAGCAGGCTGTTGCCACTAAAGAAATTCCTTCCTCAGGCAAGGAACAGCAGGTAGAAGAGTTTCTAGATCTTGAGAGTGTTGACATCAATGGCTCTTTAGGTACCATTGAACTTTCCCTCATATGCAGTCTGGCATATGGAACGAGGAGTATGCAAGCTGCCATGAACCCCAGGGCTTGAAGGATTTCCCTTGCAGAAAGCTGGGGCCTGGTGGCCTGTTGAGAGAAGTAAGCTGACAAGAAAATGTGTTACTCTGTTGTAAGGCATGCCATCTGGGATGCTGTGTCTAGACTTGCTCCCAGGAAGATTATCCTTTGGGTGGGTATCTGTTTGGATTTCTTTTTGTTGATTGTGTACCCTACGGAGATTCGTAGGCTCTTTACAAAGGCCAGGTCTTTGAGCAGCTTTTTCCTGGCTGTCTGCCTGAATAAGGCAGTCATCTAAGTATGGGTATATTTTAATATTTCTTTGTCTGCAAAAGGCAATGGCTGGAGCCAGGCATTTTTTGAAAACTCTGGGAGCAGTAGATAATCCAAAGGGAAGCATGGAGAACTGAAAGTGTTTAGATCCTGAGATATTTTCTGCAGGACTCCCTGATAGGAATGTGGAGGTAGGCCTATTAGGTCCAGGGTGGCTAGCCAAGAGTCCTAGAAGAGCATGGGCAGCAGCTGCTGGAGGGTGAGCAATTTGAATTTTGGGACCACCAGGGAGGTGTTTAGAATGGAAAGATAGAGGATTGGGCGCCCTCTTTTCTGGGCACCAGAAAGTCTGGAGTAGAGAAGCCTTGCCCTATCTGCTCTGCAGGAACGTGCTCTACTGCCCCCAAGGAGAGCAGGGAATGGATTTGCTTTTGAGCCTCTCCCACTGATTAGGTGGTAGATCTGGGAACCCTTTTGAGGTTGGAAGAGTGTGAAGAATTTCTACCCCTGAGACACAATGTTCAGAACTCAATGGTCCTTGGTAATGGTGGCCCAGGTGCTTGAATGAAAGGAGAGTTTTCCTCCTAGGGGTATGTGAAGGTGGGCAGAGGTGTGGTCGGGAGGAAGCGAGTCATTGTGAGTTCTTACTAAAAAGGGGGTGACTTAGAACTCCCTGGTTTTGAAGTGGAGGGAGTCCACTGCTTAGATCTCTGCAACCCCTGGGGTTGCTGTCTGGGGGGGGGGGGGGTCCGTTTCCACGGGGCCTAGGCTGGGCCTGTTTATTCGGAGCAGGAAAGGACCAATGCTTGGAGGGAAAATGTCTGAACCTAGGGGGCTGGACCTATAAGAAATCCAACTGTTTGCATAGATTTTACTTTTCCTTCCATCTTTAAGACCTCTTCTGCTTTAGTGCCAAATAAGTTATTTGGGCAAGGGTGCATCCAATAATTTTAATTTGACATGGTCTGGCAGGGGTTATTCCTTAAGCCATGCATGTCTTCTAATGACAGATACAGTGACTGCTGCCCTGCAAGAAGCTTCTAGGACATCAAAAACCACAGTGCAGTGTGTTACTTGACGTGCAGAATGCATTAAGTCTTATAAATCTTTAGATTCTGCCCATGCAGGAAAGGACATATTTTGTTTAAGGAGTTCCAAGATGAGTTACTGATATTTAAGCATATGGAACTGACAATTAAGTGCCCAGATAGCTAGAGTAGCTGAGGTGTACACTTTTTTACCCCATCTGTCCAGTTCTCGGGAATCCCTATTTAAGGGGGTGGGATTCTTAGCTGAGGTTGCTTTAATCCCTTTTAGCTCTTAAAAAATGACCTCAGGGTCAGCTGTTAGATTTTTAAAAAGATATTTGTGAGTCAGGGACTCTGTAGTACCGGTATGGTTTTCTGGGAGCAGGAGGGAGGGCGTGCGTCTGGAGTTAAGCTGGATTCAAGGAAAACATAATCCACCAAATCCAGAACTGGGGGGGATGGCTAAGGGTCTGTGTTGTGGAAGATCCAGGAACTCAAGTCGCTTTTTAGACTGAAGGTAGTCCTGACTCTCCCACTGAAAATGCTCCCTTAAGGTAGGCAGGGTTGCCTCAAGGGAAAAATCCTCTGGGGGAAGAGGCTGAAGGAATGGATTCCTCTGCATCAGAATCCTCATATGTGGAAAGGGGCGGCATGTCTTCATAGTCAGATGCATCAGACTTGTTCAGACAAGACTACTGGCGACCGCTCTCTTTCTTGAGGGGGTGGCTTGGCTTCCCCTAATCAGCATAAGGTCTTCTGCCATTTTAAGCATTTCAGACAGAGGCAAGGGAGCAGGCATCTGACAATGGATAGCCTTTTTTTAAACATTGGTTGACAGGGAAAGTCCAACTAGGCTCCACAGAGCCTATTTTCAGTAGAGGCCCGGGGAGAAACGCTCCAGACATATCTTTAGAATGTGGGAGGAAACCGGAGTACCTGGAGGAAACCCACACAAACGCAGGGAGAACATGCAAACTCTGCACAGAAGGCACTCCAGCTGAGAATCAAATCAGAGAACCTCTTGCTATCAGGCGACATTAGCTGCACCACTGCGCCACTCGACACATTTCTTGGGTGTGGTTCGACCCCTGGGCCTAAGGAACTGTATTCAAAAGAACTGTAGTCCCGAAATTAGAAGTTATGTACCTACCATAACGTTCCATGTTAGTTGTCTTCTCTCGCCTTCTTTCTTGCTGGATGGGTTCGGAGCCAATCCTCGGCTCCGACTCGGCACTTGCTAAGCTCGAGAGTCACTTTTACCAGCTCGAGGCAGCACCATATCCCATGATGCAAGGCGGTAAATACCCAGATCTCATTTGGTACCTAGAGGGACAACTGCCTAGCATAGAAAAACTTTCCACTAAAGAAAGAAGAGCAACCAGCCTAAAAGGCTGTAAGGGGAAACCAGATAACTAAACTAGAACTAACTGGTGCCCAAAATCTTCCAGAGACAAGGGAGATCAAGATCTGTCCAGGCAAGGGGGACAGGAGGGAGGGTCGCAAGAAAGAAGGTGAGAGAAGACAACTAACATGGAACGTTATGGTAGGTACATAACTTCTAAATGTTAAGTTGCCAATCTCGCCTTCATTCTTGCTAGATGGGACCGCGTCCCTAGCACCTCTATCCTGGGTGGCTCAATGGAACAGACTCTTGAGAACCATGGAACCAAAACAGGCCCTACTCCTGGAGGCCAAATCCAATTTGTAATGAGAAACAAAGGTATGAGGAGTGGCCCAAGTGGCTGCTGCACAAATAGTATCTAAGGGTAGCCTAGCCTGAAAAGCTGTAGAAGTGGCTAGGCCTCTAGTGGAATGTGCCTTTGGTTTCGAGCACAGCTGTTTGCCCCTAAGTTGATAAATGTCAGAAATGGTGGAAGAAAGCCATCTAGATAAGGTCACTTTGGAAACAGGGTGGCCTTTCTTATTTTCAGCATAAGAAAGAAAAAGCTAATCAGACTTCCTGAATTGCTTTGTTCTGTCCAAATATCTGAGTTGTCTGTGAACATCTAGATAATGCAATTTTTGTTCTGATCTGTTGGAATAATTAGGAAAAAATACAGGGAGATCAATGGATTGGTTTAAATTTGTTTTTGAAGCAACCTTGGGCAAAAAGGATGGATTAAGTTCTCAAGGATACTCTGTCCTTGTGGAAGACCAAATATGGGGGACGAACAGAGAGGGCATGAAGTTCTGACACTCTCCTAGCCGAGGTAATAGCGACAAGGAAGAGTGTCTTCCACGAAAGAAACTTTAATGAACATGAAGCAGCTGGCTCGAAAGGAGGAAAAATTAAGGATGTCAGCACTAGATTTAAGTCCCATTGTGGAGGAGGAATCCTGACAGGTCGTCTCAGGAGAAAAATTCCTTTCAAAAAAGCTTTACAAAGCTTGTGTGACATAATGTTGTGATCTGCACATCCAACATGAAAGTTCGAGATTGCAGCCAACTGAACTTTGACCGTGGAAGATGAAGAACCAGAGTGAAAGATTTCCGCTAGAAAATCCAAAACTGCATGAACAGGGGCAGTAAAGGGATGTATATTCTTCGATTTCGCCAAAAGGGAGAAACGTTTCCACTTGCTAGTGTAAATCCTTCTAGTAGAGGATTTAAGGGAAGCAACTATGATATCTCTAACGGGGTTAGAGATCATAGGAAGCCTGGCTAAGGAAGGAAGTGGAGCAACCAAGCTGTGAAGTTGAGAGAAGGGATGGACCGATGCAGCTGACCCGATTGGTGTATCAGAAGATCTGGCACTGGGTCCAGATGCCACGGCTGCACCAAAAGATGACGATGAAGGAACGGAAACCAAATTTGTCGAAGCCAATACGGGGCAATGAGAATCATTTTGGCTCTCAAAACGGTAGCTTTCTGGAGTACTTGAGGTATCAATGGAAAAGGAGGAAAGGCATAAAGAAGTCCCTGGGGCCAATCTTGGGTAAGAGCGTCTCTGGGGGGATGGCCCAGAAGTGGGAAGAGAGAGAAGACTGGGCATTTGCTGTTTTGGGGTGTAGCAAAAAGATCGCAACATGGGCGGCCCCCACTTCTAAAAAATCTCCTCCACTATAGACTGCTTGAGAGACCACTCGTGAGGCATGAGTATAGCTCTGCTCAATCTGTCCGCTAAAATGTTGGTTTTCCCAGGGATATGCATTGCTACCAGAAACCGATGAGGGGAGATCGCCCATTGCCATAGTCTGAGAGCCTCTCGACACAGGGGATAGGACTTGGTTCCGCCCTGCTTGTTGATGTACCATACTACGGACATATTGCCCATGTGAACTGCAATCGTTCCTAAGGGAAGAAAGTCGTTGAGGGCTTGCAACGTTAAAAGCACTGCTCTCATCTCTAGGACGTTTATGTGCAGGTGGTATTCGAACGGTTGCCACGTCCCATGAACCATCCTGCCCTGATAATGACCCCCCCCACACCCGATCAGGGAGGCGTCCGTAGCGACTGTGGCTACCGGGGCCGGGAAAAGAAAGGGTCTGCCCTGATGGACTTGGGGAGAAGAAATCCACCAGGATAGATGGTTTTTGCAAGTTTGTGTCACCAGGATTTGGTGACGCATGGGAAGTTGTTGGTAGGACCATTGTGTGAACAACATCCATTGAAGGAGACTCATGTAAAAACGGGCCAAAGGAAGAAGAGTAATGGCAGCTGCCATGAGGCCCAATACTTTTAGGACCAGCCTGGCTTGCACCTTTTTGCTGGCAAGGATGATCCGCACATGGTTTTGGATATCTAGGATTCTCTGGCTTGTGAGGTTTGCTGACATCCGAACAGTGTCTAATTTTGCGCCTATAAAAGTAATAGATTGGCAGGGCAATAAGGAGGATTTTTCGTAGTTGACCAAAATTCCTAAATGAGTGCAGAGATTTAGGGTGTAATCTCTGGCTTGTAGAAGTTGATGCCTGGTGGTGGCTGAGAGGAGCCAGTCGTCGAGATACGGAAACACCTGGAATCCTTGATGCCTCAGGTGAGCCGTGACCACTGCCATGCATTTGGTGAACACTCTGGGGGCTGTAGTGAGACCAAAGGGCAGGGCTCTGATTTGAAAATGACTGGACCCCAGCCGAAAGCGGAGAAACCTTCTGGAGCGTCTGTGGATTTTTATGTGATAGTACGCATCCTGAAGGTCTATTGAGCACATCCAGTTGTCTTTGCCTAAGAAGGGCAAAATCGATTGAAGTGTGACCATTCGAAATCTTGTCTTCACAGACTTGAGTCTGCTGAGGTCCAATATTGGTCTCCAGTCTCCCGTCTTTTTGGGAACCAAAAATAACCTTGAGTAGATTCCGGGCTCTGAATGGTCTGTTGGAACTGGCTGAATGGCCCTTTTTTGTAGAAGCTTTGATACTTCTAATTTTGCGATTTCCCTTAGACCGGGTGGAACATCTGGAAGGGAATTTTTGTGAGGGAAGGGACTTTCCTCGAAAGGAATCTTGTAACCCTCAGATATGATCGACTGTACCCATTTGTCTTGTGAAAGGGAAAGCCAGGCTTCTGGGTACAGCGATAATCTTCCCCCGACTGCCTCCAAGGATGGACAGTCGGGCAACACCTCAGGGATGCTGGAAGGGCTTGTCAGAGAGAGGCTCTCTGCTGCCCTGGTTCTGCGGACCCCCTCTGCCCCTAGGGCGGCGTCTAATTATTATTACCCCCTCTGCCTCTAGGGGTAAACTGACCACGTGTGTCCGGCGTGACTCCCTGGGATTTTCGGAACCACATCTTTCCCCTTTCTGTCCTTTAGGGTAAGGCCTAGAAGGGGTGGAAAAACGGACTCCTACGGCAGAAAGAGTCCTGCCGTCTTGCTCACACCTGGTCAAAGTATCCTTCACCTGAGGACCAAACAAAGTTGACCCATCAAAGGGAGAGTTTGTGAAGGATGCCTTAAAAGGATCTGCAAAATTACAGAGCCGCATCCAGGACTGACGTCTAAGAGCCACTCCTGTCCCTGCAGCTCTACTCGCTCCATCTGCTGCATAAGAATCAGCCGCATGGAGAAGTTGGTAATGGAGTTAAGGATTCCCAGCTGAGAAGCAATCTTATCCTGAGCCCCTACAGCTGAAGGATCCTGTACTACTTCACCTAATTCTTTAAGGATGTCCCTTTGAAGTCTGGTGAAGTGACAAATAATTCAGCGAACTCATGGCAAAGGTCGCTGAGGAAAACATCTGCTTACCATACCTGTCCATGGTCCTAGAATCCTTGTTAGGAGGATGGACTGGTACAGAAGGATCTGCAAGTTCCTTCTTGGTGGCGGCCGCCACCACCATGGCATCAACGGGGACACCTTTTGTAAGAAATTGTTTCTCGGAAGGGGCTGTAATAAATTTAGAAGGCCTCCTGGGGACCGGTTCCACGGAATCAGGAGATGCCCACGCCTTCTGAGCTATCACCTCCATGAGGGGGTCGAAAGGCAGAGACACCCAGGAAGTGGAGGGTCGAGATCCAAACGCCTCTAGGTATACAGACTCATTAATGGATTAATGGAGGGCCAGTTTCCCCTCTGTTTTAGGAGTTCTAGGATGTCTGAAAGACATCCTCAGAGGGGGATCTTGGGGACCCCTCCGACTCATCTAAGTCGGTATCTGAGGTTGTAGACTCAGGGGAGTCTAGGTGCTTCCTCTTACAGGTCCTCATGTGGAGGATCTCCTGACGGATCAGGAGAATCCTCGGAAGAGGGGGTTCTTCCCAGTGGGGAAACCTGAGGCGGTGGATCTCTCGGTCCAGGAGCAAGAGAGTGGGAAGAGACATCTACAGGCACCATAGAGGGAGGAGCTAAGGGAATAGACTGCTGACTGAGCCCAGGGGCCAGCACACTCATCACCTCGAAAGCTCCCCTCCCAGGGAGATCCGAGAGACCCCGCTCCGAAGAGACAGGGGCTCCCGGGCCCACCGAAAGGGAAGGCTCCGAGGCAGATGTCGGAGCCGAGCTCACCAAGGCCGAAGCCCCAAGGGGAAGAGCAGGGTCGGACAAGGGTCCGATGCCACTCTCACCCCCCTCGGAGCAGACCAGGGAAGCCCGACCACCGGATCCCTCCAAGGAAGGTCTCGAGGAGATGAGTAGAAGCTGAAGGAGCAGAAAGGGGTGGTATCTGCCCCGCAGCTGTAGCAGTGACTATTCCGACAGACTCCGGCTCCAAGCTCTGGAGGAGAGTCGAAGGAGGAACTTGAAGAGGGTGTGGACTAGTAGTAGTCTGTTGAGACGGACTATGAAGCATTTGGGCTAGTGCCTGTGATTTTAACAATCTGCTTACCACTCTCTCCAAATCATGGTCTGAGAGCCTGGAAGACCTAGATGATAAGCTCCGATGGCTCCGCTGTGAAAGAAGAGGAGAGGTCTGAGCCGACAGTATCGGCTCCAAAGAGGGAGACCTGGACCACTTCCTCGACGGAACCATCGGAGCCGAAGAACCCTTGGTTCCAGACGGAGCCGACAACTTATCGGCTCCAAGCCTGGTCAAAGATGTATCGGCTCCGGCCGGAGCCGATACAGGCAAGGAAACAATGGTATGGAAGCCGGTCGGCGCCGATACCGAAGCCTTCGACACATGGTGGTCGGAGCCGATCGGAGCAGACACCAATGTGGCAATTAAAGTATCGGCACCGATAGCCATCGGTGCCGCAGATTTAGTCAAAATAAGATCGGCTCCAGCCGGAGCCGATCTCGACTCCAAAGGAGTCGGAGCCAGGGCCGAAGGCTTAGGAGCAGAAGCTTGGGCCTTGGAGGTCTTAGAGGGCTTACCCGAAGCAGACTTGGCCGGGGAGCCCTCCGGTTTAAGAAGTCCTCTTAAAATTAATGTTTCTCCTTTCCTGCAGGACTCTCTGGCTGAAAGAGTGACAAATAGCACAGGAGTCCTGCAGGTGGAGAGGTCCCAGGCAATAGATACAAGAAGTGTGACAGTCTGTCAGAGACATCTTCTGACAGCACGAGTCACACTTCTTGAAGCCTGAGACCCTCTGTTCTTTGGACATAGTGAGCACACACACAAAACACACTACTCACACAGTCCTAGATTCAGAAAATTTAACTTAAAATGGGGAAAAAATAAACTCACACACACGCCCTGACAGGAAGGGATGGGAGAGGATTGAAGGCCCGATTAAATAAAACTACAAGGGAAACTAGGAACTAGAGACCCTAACACAATCTAAAAGTGACAAATATACTAATATCTGAGAGAAAAAGGAGGAATGGGGCAACTAAAATTTGAATAACAAATTACTTACCAAGAGCTGGTAAAAGGAGCACCTCATCAGCGAAGCGGCAAACGAGATCTGGGTATTTACCGCCTTGCATCATGGGATATGGGGCTGCCTCGAGCTGGTAAAAGTGACTCTCGAGCTTAGCAAGTGCCGAGTCAGAGCCGAGGATAGGCTCCGAACCCATCCAGCAAGAATGAAGGCGAGATTGACAATTTAACATGAAGGCAGTTTATGTCGGTATTCGGTGTTGTGAAGGACTTCCTCAGAAGCCAATGCCTGCATAGCTGTTCCAAACCCATCCAAGGTACAGACAACCGCAGGATCCTTAGACGAAGAAGAGTTCTGCAGCATACCAGACTCCGAAAGGGTCTCGGTAGCAGCCTGCGAAATCAACTAAAGCGGGCATAAAGGGCTGAGAAAGTGCCTCACTGAGTTCCAGAGAACCAACTACCAGCTTAACGAAATGGTCATCAGAAGGCTTGGTCTTGTGCAGTCTGTCTCTGTCTATCTTTACAATTTTTCGGAAGATCTGCTGTCAGATGGCTTACCGAAGCCATAACGGAATTAAGAGGACTGTAAATGGAAATATCTGGCTACAATAAGGGCCTGACGACGAATAGTTCTGGCATTGAAGCAACGAGGAACGTAGGATCTGGGCCTAGAGAAGTAACGCAGTAAGAGTGGAAGTCCCGGTGTGGTATTTGCTTTCTACAGGTGAGACAAATTAACTTAATGCAAGAAAAAAGGATCCCCAACAGGGTACTTAGCTTTTGAATACTTCAACTTCAATTTGGAAATGAAAACTCAGGTAGCGGCCGATCAGCACTCGTGCGAACTGCTTCTGGCTCCATGGCAAGAAAGATCGATGTAATGGAGTAGGCTGCCTTCCTTTATACCACTGACTTGACGTCAGTCCTCAAGCGACAGCAGCCGACGCAGAAATACTAAGTCTCTGGTATTCAGATCGGCCGAGGGCTATCCTGGCAGGGATAACCCTAATGTGACGACTGCAACAGTGAAACACGAAGAAAGTACAGTTTTGTACCTACCATAAATGTAGATGTCCGAACTGGATAGCATCTGCAGTCATAACAAGTGGGTTGTCCTGTCGTCAGGCAGCCCTGCAGTCGGCCGGATTCCAAAGTCCGGTCCGCTTCGCTGATGTCGCACTCCACCCGACATCATCTCTGCTGGTCTTCGGGTATAAAAGCATCAGCCGACGCCATTTTCCTCAGTGTTTCTTGCCCCAGATGCCAGTAGCCCTCTTGCAGGGTAAAATTTGGATAGATGCCAATGTTTCCAAATAGATAGAGGTAAACACAACAATAAGCATATATGTACATATATACAAACAAATACACCATAAAAGACTCCCCCCCCAACAGCTAGCTATTAGGAGGGTAAACACCCTAGGAGTACCACAGAGGGGAAGGAGGGAGGTAATCCTGACTGCAGATGCTATCCAGTTCGGACATCTACATTTATGGTAGGTACAAAACTGTACTATGTCCTTCATGGATGCATCTGCAGTCATAACAAGTGGGTAGAATACCATAGCCAACTAGGGAGGAGGATAAAGGTAGATTATGGTGTGTTTAAGATCCCTTGCAGTACAGCAGTGGCAAACCCTGCTCGGGATCTGGAATAAAGAGGCAAATTATAATGCTTGGCAAATGTATGCACGGAGGTCCAAGTAGCCGCCTCAATAATGTCTTTGGTTGCCACTCGTGAAGAAGGCTGTGGTAGTGGCTGTTGCCCTTGTAGAATGAGGTCTTATGTTCTGTGGAATTGGTTTTCCATGGAAGGAGTAACAGTATCGTATGCAATTTCCTATCCATTTGGAGATTGTCTGTTTGAAATAGCTTTTCCTTCCCTTCCTGTTGCATAGGCTACAAAAGTTGGTCAGTCTTTCTGCTATTTTTGTTCTGTCCAAGTAGTAGCGTAGCTGTCTATGTACATCCAAGGTATGCAGTATTCTTTCCCTCTGTTTTGTGGGTTGGGAAAGAAGGAAGGTAGGTGGATTGCCTGGTTTAAAGATACTCTGGATACCACCTTAGGCATAAATGTAGGATTAGTCCTCAAGGACACTCTATCTTGGTGGAAGATTAGGAAGGGTTGCACTGCCATTAAGGCCTGTAGTTCTGAAACCCTCCTTGCTGAAGTAATTGCCAGTAGGAAAGCAGTTTTCCATGACAGGTGTTGTAGGTCTGCTGTTGCTGCTGGTTCAAAGGGTGCTAGTGTCAACTTTTCTAGCACAAAGTTTAAGTCCCAAGCTGGTAATGGTGGTTTCCTTGGAGGTTTTACATTCTTGATTCCTCTGAGGAACTGCCTGAGCAAAGGGTGCGAAAAAACAGGAGGATCAAAGCTGTATTCTGCTGAAATAGCTGATACATGTATCTTGATGGAGGAGTAGGACAGGCCTGAATGGAGAAGTTCGGCCAGATACTCCAGAATGTTAGGCATATCTATGTTTGACACATCTTTTCCTCTTTCGGTACTCCAAATGACAAACCTTTTCCATTTTCCAGCATAGTTCTTTCTTGTTGAAGGTCTGCGTGCTTCAAGAATAATGTCTTTAACTCTTTGGGAAAGTTCTGGATTAGCTGCTGCTATGTGATGTTCCATGCAGTCAGTTGCAGCGTTTTTAGGTTTGGATGTATGATGCTGTAGTTGTTCTGAGTTAACATCAAAGGCATCAGGGGTATTGGCCACATGTTGTTCGAGACCTGCTCTTCAGTAGTGGGTACCAGTGTTGTCTTGGCCAGTTTGGGGCTATCAGGATTATCCTTGGACGCTCTTCCTTGATTTTTAGTAGTACCTTGTGTATCAAAGGAAGAGGAGGGAATGCATATGCTGTTAGGCCTTTCCAGTTGAAGGAGAGTGAGTCCACTTTCCATGCTAGTGGGTGGAATGTCCTTGTGCAGAATTTTTGAGCTGGTGATTGAGAGGTGATGCGAATAGGTCTATCTGTGGCATTCCCCATTTCTTTGAGATGGTCTTGAAGATGTCCGGGTGCAGCTTCCATTCGTGGGCATCGAAGTGGTTCTGCTTAGTATGTCTGCTAGAGTATTGTCTTTCCCGGTACAAATATTGCCTGTAACTGAATGTTGTAGCTGAGTGCCAGGGTCCACAGCTCCAAGGTCATTCTGCATAGGGGTATGAATGAGTGCCTCCCTGTTTGTTGATGTACCACATGACTGTGGTGTTGTCTGTCCTTATCATCAACTGGCCCTCTTTGAGGAATGGTTTGAACTTTTGGATTGCCAGTTTTACTGCCAGCATTTCTTTTAGATTGATGTGCAGGTGAAGTTGATCCTGTGTCCACAATCCTTGCACGCATTTGTCCAGCATGTGGGCCCCCATCCTAGGTCTGAAGCGCCTGTTGTGATGGTCTGGCTTGGTTGACATCTGCGGAAGGGCAGGCCTGGGTTTGACTGGCATGCCTGAGCCCACCATAGGAACTCCTGTTTTAAGCATGGAATTAGTGGGATTTCTGTTTCTAGACTGTGTCTGTGTTGGGACCATAAATTCTTTAGGTACCACTGTAGTTTCCTCATATGTAGTCTGGCAAATGGGACCAAGATTATGCATGATGCCATGAAGCCCAAGGCCTGTAGAAATTTTCTTGCTGTTAACTTGTTCAGTTTTGTTAGTGCCAAGAAGTAAAGAGGAAGTTCTTTTGTTTTTCTGTAGTCAGGAATGCCATTTGTTGTACTGTGTCCAATTCCGCCCAAGAATGTCCTTGTTTGGGATGGTATCAGCCTTGACTTTTGTAAATTGACTGTGTATCCCAGTCCTTGTAGCAAGTAAATGACCCTTTGTAAATCTGTTGTCAGCTTGCTTTTGTTGTCCCCTTGTAGCAGGCAGTCGTCCAGGTATGGGTAAATTTGAAT
Organism: Protopterus annectens; assembly: GCF_019279795.1. NCBI lineage: Eukaryota > Metazoa > Chordata > Ceratodontiformes > Protopteridae > Protopterus > Protopterus annectens. The sequence goes on from NC_056733.1 coordinate 1,764,448,279, forward strand.
TCCCTGTAGTCTGCAATGGGCGATTACTGATGCCAGGCATTTTGTGAATACTCTGGGCAGTAGATAAGCCAAAGGGCAATGCTGAGAATTGATAGTGCTCTGATCCTGCAAGAAATCTGAGGTATCTTCTGCAGATTGGTCGAATGGGACGTGCAGGTATGCCTCCTTGAGATCTAGAGTTACCAGCCAAGACTCCTTGCCCAGCATGGGAAGAAGTTGCTGTAGGGTCAGCATTTTGAATTTTGGGACAATGATGTATGTATTTAAGGTGGACAGGTCGAGAATTGGTCTCCAACTTTTTCCTTTCTTGGAACTAGGAATAGTCTGGAGTAGAACCCTTTCCTTGTTCTGCTGTTGGCACTCTTTCCACAGCTCTCATGTTTGCTAACTCCATTATCTGGCGTAGAGCCTCTGTTTTTGATTTGGAGGTAGATTTGGCATTCCTCTTTGACTGGTAAAGTGTGGAAGTGAAACCGTAACCTTGATCTATGGTTTGTAAAATCCACTTGTCTTTTGTTATGTAGTGCCAGTTCTTTGAAAATAAGGTTAACTTTCCGCCTAGAGGAGCTGCTATTTGTTCCCTGGTAGGCGGATTTAGGATTAAGTCACTGTGGTTGTGCTGATGTAGTGGCAGTGGCTGTGTCTGTGCCTCTGTTGTTACCTTGCCACTGTCCTCTGTAGGCACCTCCTCTGGATTGGTTTCTGCCTCTGGAACGCCTATTCCTGCCCCTTTGAAATTTTGTGGAGTCAGGAAAGGACCAATTTTTGGCAGGCCAGTTCCTGCTAAACCTTGGGGGTTGAACCTGCAGGAAATCTTTAACAGTTTGAACAGATTTTGCCTTTTCTTCCATTTTCTTCATAACCTGCTGGGCAGGTGTACCAAACAAACTTGTCTTGTCCATAGGAGCATCTAGCAACTTAGCTTTAACATGATCCGGTAAAGCTTGTTCCTTTAGCAATGCATGTCTTCTTATCACTGTGCCTGTCATGGCTTATCTAAATGAAGCCTCCAGTGCATCATAGCCACATTTTAAGGAATGGTTGCTAACCTGTTGTATGTTATTTACCATCTCTAATACATATTTCTTATCAAGAGATTCATCAGTAGTTAGCTTTTTAGTTAACTGATCAAGCATAAACTCTTGGTATTGTATCATGTGAAACTGACAGTTTAAAGCTCTAGCTGAGAGAGTAGCTGAAGTGTAGACCTTTTTACCCCATCTGTCTAGTGACCTTGCTTCCCTTTCAGAAGGAATAGGGTTTTAGCTGTGGTTGCGCTACTGCCTTGGGACCCTGGGATATAGTTTCTGGGTCTGCAAGAGGGGCCTTGTAAAGGTGGTGATGAGTATCTGGCACCCTGTAAAATCTGTCTGGTTTGGCAGGGGCTGGGGTAAAGAATCTGGAGCGAGCAAACATCATTGAAAGCATCATCCACCACAGAGAGAACAGGAGGTATAGCTAAGGGCCTGTGCTGTGGGAGGTGCAGAAAGGTCCTAAGTCTTTTCTGGAGTCTGAAAAATCCTGTTGCTGCCATTGGAACTGTTCTCGCATGGCATGCAAGGTTTCCCCAAAGGAGAATTCTTCTGGTGGGGAAGCAGCTGGAATGGATTCTTCAGCATCAGAATCTTCAAAATTGGAGAAGGGAGCCTCAGGCTGGTCAGTTATGTCTGATTCATTAGCAGAATCATCAGAAGACACTGGCTCAGGGGGCTCTGCCCTAGGTCTCTTCTCTGGGGGCTGAGAGGCCCTGTCTGGGTGAGATTGAGATCCTCTAATTAAAGAAATTAAATCTTCTGCCAAAGAAAGCATTTGAGAACTAGAAGAGGGCCTGGATGAGGGACATTTAACAGGCACTGATTTAGTAGTCTTGGCTGCTTTAGCCCTGGCAAAGGCCTTAATGGACATGGCTGCTGGAGGCCTAGCAGCACCACGTGCTGGGGTAGAGACATCCAAGGGGATGGTGTCTGATAAGTCAACCACCGTAGTGGGTAAAATTTCTGAGGTCGATTCAAGAATTGTAGCAGGGGCCTCAGTTGTAAGAATAGGTTCAGCTGTACTTTGAGCAGTTTTCTCGGTTTCGCCGAACCCGAAACACTCGCGGTTTGCTTTGCCGTGTTTTCGCCCGAAACCGCGGACCGCGAGTGTCGGTCTTTATCTTTGCGTTTTGGAAGATTGGGTAGTCGGAGGATCCGACGGCATAATGTACGCAAAATCAGTACGAAAAACTGTTCTGCAAACTCCGACCGACGCCTAAGCGCTCGCCGGTTGAAAGAGGCACAGGCGAACAGGCTGCTACGCCGTGGGCTGGGCCTAAACAAGGCAGACAGTAAGAGTGGAAATCTTTATGAGGTATTTGTTTCCCACAGGTTAAACAATTGTTAACTTTTTCTGACATCGGCTGAGGCAAGAAAGAGTCCCCAACGGGTACTTAGCTTTAGAAGTCTTCAAGTAGTATTCGGTAGAAGTAATCTCTGGATCCGACCGACCGCACTTGCGAACAGCTTCTGCTTCGGCCACGCGCAAGAAAGACTGAGGAAAATGGCGTCGGCTGATGCTTTTATACCCGAAGACCAGCAGAGATGACGTCGGGTGGAGTGCGACATCAGCCGAAGCCGGACCCGGACTTTGGAATCCGGCCGACTGCAGGGCTGCCTGACGACAGGACAACCCACTTGTTATGACTGCAGATGCATCCATGAAGGACATCATCAAGAACATCCATGGAAAAAGGAGATGTCCAAGGGAAAGGCGAAAACCCCTAGGCCAGTCAGACGTTCAACAGAAAAAAGGAAGAAAAAAAGTGGGAAGGAGGGAGGCAGTGAATGTTGCAACAATGAAAAGAATGACATCTACTTTTATGGTAAGATTTTAAACTGTACAATGCCCTTCCATAATACTATAACATTGTTCACAACCTGTGGGAAAGTACAAAAGCTACCATAAGGAACGGAAGGAGGAACCCATGAATGCTAGATTTGGCAAATCCTGTCCTGGCTTGGGAACATCAACTTATAAAGTTCAGTGAAGATGTGCATAGAGGACCAAGTAGCAGTTTGAAGTATAGAACTGGTGTCCAAACCCTTGGATACTCCAGGGGAAGCCACTACCCTAGAAGAATGGACCCAGAGGCAGAAAGCTGTTTGTAAAGAAAGGAACAAAAGGAAATGGCATTCGAAATCCAGAAGGAGATGGTTTGCTTGGAAACTGCAAAACCCATCATTGGTGGATTGGGAGGTGCCTGGGTCTGCCAAATAAACATTCCATTCAGTGGTACACGAACAGACTGTCCTCTTATCAATCTCAGCTGTATGGGTCAGGAATTCGCTTGTACTGTTTGAAATTAAAGGTGCAGCCATATCAAAATTATCCAATACATACACGGACCCGCTCGGGCAATTCATTTTTCTTTATCTTTTCAGGATTCTCTTTGGGCCATAAGACATTTCCTGACTTGAAATCTGTCAAGCCTCGAGTTTACACTTCTTTGCAAGTTCCAATCTGCAATTATATAAAGTCAGTCTCTAAAGCATTCGTTGATATATATGCACAGATTCCTTAAATGAGGGCAAACAGGAGATTTCACTGTCATCTTGTAGGTCTGCCTCTACTTTTGTGAAGAACTGTGCCCACAATAAATCTAAACTCAGTATGAAACAACTGGATCAAGTATTGCAGCGAACTAAGCTAAAGTACAGTTTTGTACCTACCATAAATGTAGATGTCCGATAGGAATGCATCTGCAGTCCTTACAAATGGGTTGTCCTGTCGTCAGGCAGCCCTTCGGTCGGCCGGATTCCAAAGTCTGGGTCTGGCCTCGGCTGTTGTCGCACTTCACCCGACGTCATAGCTGCAGTTATTCGGGTATAAAGGCATCAGCCGACGCCATTTTCCTCAGTGTTTCTTGCCCCAGATGCCAGGTGCCCTCTTGGAAGGCTAAATTTGGATAAATGCCAATGTTTCCAAATAGTAGAGAGCAAATACAAAAAATAAGCATGTATGTACATATATACAAACAAATACACCATAATAGATCCCCCCCAGCTAGCTATAAGATGGGCAAATACCCTAGGAGTACCACAGAGGGGAAGGCGGGTGGGTAATCCTGACTGCAGATGCATTCCTATCGGACATCTACATTTATGGTAGGTACAAAACTGTACTATGTCCTTCAAGGATGCATCTGCAGTCCTTACAAATGGGTAGAATACCATAGCCAAACCAGGGGAGGAGGAAGAAGAGATTATGGTGTAGTCAGGATCCCTTGCAAAACAGCAGTGGCAAACCCTGCTCGGGTTCTAGAGTATAAAGGTAAGTTATAATGCTTGGCAAATGTATGCACGGAGGTCCAAGTAGCAGCCTCTATAATGTCCTTGGTAGCCACTCCTCGTAAGAAAGCTGTGGTAGTGGCCGTAGCCCTTGTAGAGTGAGGCCTGATGTTCTCTGGAGTTTTCTTTCCATGGTAGGAGTAACAGAATCTAATGCAATTTCCTATCCACTTGGAGATTGTCTGTTTTGAAATTGCTTTTCCTTCCCTTCCTGTTGCATATGCTACCAAAAGCTGGTCAGTTTTTCTATTGCCCTTGGTTCTGTCCAGGTAGTAGCGTAACTGTCTATGTACATCCAAGGTATGCAACAGTCTTTCTCCCCTGTTCTGTGGGTTGGGGAAGAATGTAGGTAGGTGGATAGCCTGATTTAAAGATATTCTGGATACCACCTTGGGCATAAATGTAGGATTTGTTCTCATGGACACTATCTTGATGGAAGATCAGGAAGGGTTGCACTGCCATTAATGCCTGTAGTTCAGATACCCTTCTTGCTGAAGTGATTGCCAGCAGGAAAGCAGTCTTCCATGATAAGTATTGTAATTCTGCTGTTGCTGCTGGTTCGAAAGGAGGGAGGGTCAATTTTTCTAGCACAAAGTTCAAGTCCCATGCTGGCAATGGTGGTTTCCTAGGAGGTTTTACATTTTTAATTCCTCTCAGAAACTGCCTGAGCAGAGGATGAGAAGACAGGAGGATCTGAGCTGTATTCTGCTGAAATAGCTGATGCATGTATCTTGATGGAAGAATAGGACAGGCCTGTGTGGAAGAGCTCTGCCAAGTATTCCAGGATGCTGGCTATGTTTACCTGTGACGCATCTTCTCCCTTTGCAGTACTCCAAATGAGATATCTTTTCCATTTTGCTGCATAATTTTTCCTTGTTGAGGGTCTGCGAGCCTCAAGGATAATGTCTTTAACCCTTTGTGATAAATTTGGGTTAATTGATCTTATGTAATGTTCCAGGCAGTCAGCTGCAGAGTTTTTAGGCTTGGATGCAGGATGTTGTAGTTGTTCTGTGTTAACAGCAATGGGACCAGGGGTAGTGTCCATATTTGTTCCCGAGACATGCTCCTTAACAATGGGTACCAATGTTGCCTTGGCCAGTCTGGAGCTATCAGGATGATCCTTGGACGGTCCTCTTTGACCTTCAATAGCACCTTGTGCATCAAAGGAAGTGGTGGGAATGCATATGCTGTCAGGTTTTTCCAACTGAAAGATAGGGAGTCCACCTTCCAAGCAAGTGGGTGGTACGTCCTTGTGCAGAATTTCTGTAGCTGGTGATTGTGTGGGGATGCAAATAAGTCTATTTCTGGGAGTCCCCATTTCCTTGTAATGTCTTTGAAGATGTCCGGATGTAGCATCCATTCGTGGGCATCCGTGGTAGTCCTGCTTAATATGTCTGCTAGAATGTTTTCTTTTCCCGGTACAAAAATTGCTTGTAACTGAATGTTGTAGCTCAGAGCCACATTCCATAGGTCCAGTGCCATCCGGCATAGAGGGTATGAATGTGTGTCTCCCTGTTTGTTGATGTACCACATAACTGTTGTGTTGTCTGTCCTTATCATCAACTGACCTTCTCGGAGAAATGGTCTGAATGTCTGGATTGCCAATTTTACTGCCAGCATTTCGTTTAGATTTATGTGTAGGTGCAGCTGGTCTTGAGTCCATAAGCCTTGTATGCACCTGTCCAGCATGTGGGCCCCCCAACCGAGGTCTGAGGCGTCCGTCGTGATGGTTTGGCTTGGTTGAATGCTGTGGAAGGGCAATCCTGTGTTTGATTGACAGGCCTGAGCCCACCATAGGAACTCTTGCTTCAGGCATGGGATTATTGGGATTTTGGTTTCCAGGCTGTGCTTGTGTTGAGACCATAAATTCTTTAGGTACCACTGTAGCTTTCTCATATGCAGTCTGGCCTGAGGGACCAGTATTATGCAGGATGCTATGAAGCCCAAGGCTTGCAGTACTTTTCTTGCTGTTAGATGGTTCTGCTTTGTTAATGCCAAGAAGTAGAGAGGTAGTTGCTCTTGCTTTTCTGCAGTTAGGAATGCCATTTGCTTTGGTGTGTCCAGTTCTGCGCCCAAAAAGGTTATTCTTTGGGATGGTATCAGCCTTGACTTTTTTATATTGACTGTATATCCCAGGGCTTGTAGCAGGTAAATGACTCTTTGTAAGTCTTCTGTTAGCTTGTTTTTGTTGTCCGCTTGTATCAGGCAGTCGTCCAGGTAGGGGTAAATTTGTATTCCCTGAAGCCTGCAATGAGCAATTACTGATGCCAGGCATTTCGTGAACACTCTGGGCGCAGTAGATAAGCCAAAGGGCAATGCTGAGAATTGATAATGCTCTGATCCTGCAAGAAATCTGAGGTATCTTCTGCAATTTGGTCGTATGGGGACGTGCAGGTATGCCTCCTTGAGATCTAGAGTTACCAGCCAAGACTCCTTGCCCAGCATGGGAAGAAGCTGCTGTAGAGTCAGCATTTTGAATTTTGGAACAATGAGGAATGTGTTTAAAGCGGACAGGTCGAGAATAGGCCTCCATTTGTTCTCTTTTCTTGGTACCAGGAAGAGTCTGGAGTAAAATCCCTTTCCTTGCTCCATAGGTGGTACCTTTTCCACAGCTCTCATCCTTAATAATTGAGATATTTGTTTTAGAGCTTCTGTCTTTTGATTTGGAGGTAGGTTTGGCATTCCTCTTCCTGGTAGGGTATGGAAGTGGAACCTGTAGCCTTGGTCTATTGTCTGTAAAATCCACTTGTCTCTTGTGATGTAATGCCAGTTTATTGAGAATAAGGCTAGCCTTCCGCCTAAGGGTGCTTCTAGTTGTTCCCTGGTAGGCGGTGCCAGAGCCAAGTCACTGTGATTGTCCTGTTGCAGTGGTGGTGGCTGTGTCTGTGCCTCGCTGGTTGTTACCCTGCCACTGGCGTCCCCTGTAGGCACCCCTGGATTGGTTTCTGCCTCTTGATCGCCTATTCCTGCCTCTCTGTGCTTTAGAGAAGTCTGGAAAGGACCAATTTTGGAGGGCCAATTCCTGCTAAACCTTGGAGGTTGGACCTGTAAGAAATCTTTTACTGTTTGTACAGATTTTGCCTTCTCCTCCATCTTCTTCAGTACCTGTTGTGCAGGTGAACCAAATAAATTGGCCTTGTCCATGGGAGCATCTAACAGTTTTGATTTGACATGGTCCGGTAAGGCCTGCTCTTTCAACCATGCATGCCTTCTGATAACTGTGCCAGTCATGGCTGATCTAAAGGAAGCCCCCAGTGCATCATAGCCGCATTTTAAAGAATGGTTACTAACTTGCTGAATGTTATGTACCATTTCCTGAACATACTTCTTATCAAAAGGTTCATCAGCGGACAGTTTTTTAGTTAACTGGTCAAGCATATATTCTTGATAGTGGATCATATGAAATTGACAGTTCAAGGCCCTAGCTGACAGAGTAGCAGAAGTGTAAACTTTTTTTACCCCATCTCTCTAAGGATCTGGATTCCCTTTCAGAGGGGAGGGGATTTTTAGCAGAGGTAGTTGCTACAGCCTTAGGCCCCTGGGAGATAGTTTCGGGATCTGCAAAAGGAGCCTTGTATAAATGGTGATGTGTGTCCGGCACCCTGTAGTACCTATCGGGCTTAGCAGGGGCCGGAGGCAATGAATCAGGAGCAGTACAAGCATCATTAAATGCATCATCTACAACAGAAAGAACTGGAGGTATAGCTAAAGGCCTATGTTGTGGTAAATGCAAGAAGGTTCTCAGCCTTTTCCTGAGAGTCTGAAAAATCTTGGCCCTGCCATTGAAATTGTTCCCTCATAGCATGCAAGGTTTCCCCAAAGGAAAATTCCTCAGGTGGAGAGGCAGAAGGGATGGACTCTTCAGCATCAGAGTCATCGTAAGGAGAAAATGGAGCCTCTGGAGGGTCTGTATTATCCGAATCATCAGAGGAATCATCTGTGGACACTGGCTCAGGGGGCTCTGCTCTAGGCCTCTTCTCTGGAGGTGGATGAGAGGCCCTGTCTGGATGAGGCTGGGATCCCCACCTTATCATGAAGGTATTCTCATCTAGATCAAGGGAGGTCATAGTCTCCCTATACTCATCACTCATCAGACCAATGATTGAGTACAATGCCCCATTCGGAATGTATCTGACCCGACACTTGCAGCAGCTGGAGAGGCCACAAAAGTTCCTCACCAAAAGGATAAAGGGTCTCAAACATCTGTCCTATGCTGCCCGACTGAAAGAACTCCAGCTCTATTCAGTCGCTTACCGCTTGCTCAGAGGTGACCTTTGCCTAACATACAAGGCCATGTCAAACCCAGATTTGATGAATATGCTTCACCTCAAAAATCTAGATCCGCCAGAGCCACAAGGGCGGAGACTTAAACCTCGACACGCTATTAATAGGACGTGCTGGAGGGATAGATTCATCACCCAAAGACTCCCTATGCTGTGGAATAAAATCCCGGTATATGTGAGGCAGAGCACCTCGCTGGCCTTGTTCAAGAGAAATCTTGACCAATGGATGGGAGATCGCAGATATACCCCAGGGATTACCTCAGTGTCACTGCTCAACAGAGGCACAGCAAAATAATGGGTATAGTTCCCCATACTAAAGGGGTGGCGTAAGCCACAAAACTATGGGCTAGGCTTGTAAATGCCCTCGGGCAGATAGCCTAGTATGAACCTATGAACCTATAAAGAAATAAGATCCTCTGCCAGAGAAAGCATTTGGGAACTGGAACTGGGCCTGTGAGTATGGGGTCTTAACAGGCACAGTTTTTATAGCTTTAGCTGCTTTAGCCCTGGCAAAGGCCTTAATGGACATGGCTGCAGGAGGCCTAGCAGCTCCACGTGCAGGAGTAGAAATATCCAAGGGAATAGTGTCTGATAATTCCTGAGAAATCGCAACAGCAGGTTGGATTTCAGAAGCCGATTCCACGAGGTTAGAAGAAGCCTCGGTAGAAGGCATGCTTTTGGCTGAAGGAAGAACCGCTTGCTCGGTTTCAGCCGAAACCGAGACACTTGCGGTTTGCTTAACCGCGGACCGCGAGTGTCGGTCCTTTTCCTTGCGTTTTTGGGTTATTTGTGTAGTCGGAGGATCCGACGGCATCTTATAAGCAAAATCAGAGCCGAAAAACTGCTCAGCAAATTCCGACCAACGTCTAAGCGTCCGGTTAAAAGAAGCACAGGCTAGACAAGCTGCTACGTCGTGGTCTGGGCCTAAACAAGGTAAGCAGAAAGAGTGGAAATCTTTATGAGGTATTTGTTTCCCACAAGTTAAACAGTTATTCACTTTTTCTGACATCGGCTGAGGCAAGAAAGAGTCCCCAATGGGGTACTTAGCTTTTTAGAAGTCTTGGTTGTATTCGGTAGTAGTAATCTCTGGATCTGACCGACCGGCACTTGCGAACAGCTTCTGCTTCGGGCGCCACGCGGCAAGAAAGACCGAGGAAAATGGCGTCGGCTGATGCCTTTATACCCAAATAACTGCAGCTATGACGTCGGGTGAAGTGCGACACCAGCCGAGGCCAGACCCAGACTTTGGAATCCGGCCGACCGAAGGGCTGCCTGACGACAGGACAACCCATTTGTAAGGACTGCAGATGCATCCTTGAAGGACATCTGCAAACTCAGCCAACAAAACAAAAGTTCAGACTTGGAAAAGCCAACCTTTAATGTGGAAAATGTTTGGGTAAAAGAAAACCCTTCCTAAACACTGAACATAAAATACATTTACAAGCAAATAGGAATATAACAAATCACATGCGACAGTCCCGAAACCACAGCAAGGAAACAATTCAATAAAAAAATTAGTACAATATCTAATTATATCAATCCATCCACTGGGGATGCACAAGCCAGTGCATTTCTTTGTGCCGGTCCTAAGCCCAGATAAATGGGGAGGGCTGCTTCAGGAAGGGCATCCGTCGTAAAACTTCGCCAAAACATTTCATGCAGTCACTAAGAAAATTTTTTATACTGGATCGGTCAAGGCCCGGGTTAACAACAACCGCCACCAGTACTGTTAGCCTACAGGGTACTGGCGGAAATTGGGCTACTGTTGGCCGAAGGAGAAGAGGCGGAAGACATGGCGGAAGGCAGGAGGAGAGAAGAAAGGCTAGGACTGTGACAGTGAGGGTCGGAACTTTGAATGTTGGCAGTATGACTGGTATAGGGAGAGAGCTAGCTGATATGGACAGAAGGAAGGTTGGTATATTGTGTGTGCAAGAGATCAGATGGAAGGGGAGAAAGGCTAGGTGTATCGGAGGTGGGCTCAAATTGTTTTATCATGGTGTGGATGGGAGGAGAAATGGCGTAGGAGTTATTCTGAAGGAAAAGTATGCTGAGTGTGTTTTGGAGGTGAAAAGAGTGTCGGGATAGAGTGATGTTTATGAAACTGGAAATTGATGGTGTAATGATGAAATGTTGTTAGTGCAATGGATGAGAAAGAGAAATTTTGGAGTGAATTGGATGAAGTGGTGATGACTGTACCCAAGGGTGAGAGAGTGGTTATTGGAGCAGATTTCAATGGGCATGTTGAAGGGAACAGAGGGGATGAGGAAGTGATGGGTAGGTATGGTGTTAAACAAAGGAATGCAGAAGGTCAGATGGTAGTGGATTTTGCGAAAAGGATGGGCATGGCTGTGGTGAATACGTATTTTAACAAGAGGGAGGAGCATAGGGTGACATACAAGAGTGGAGGAAGATGCACACAGGTGGATTATATCTTATGTAGGAGGGCCAGTTTGAAGGAAATTGGAGACTAAAGTGGTGACTGGAGAAAGTGTCGTTAGGCAGCATAGGATAGTAGTTTGTAGGATGACGACAGTTATCAAGAAGAGGAGGAGTGCGAGGGCAGCACCAAGGATCAAGTGGTGGAAACTGAAAAAGGGTAATTGTGAGGTGGAGTTCAGGGATGAGTTAAGGCAGGCACTGGGTGGCAGTGAAGAGTTACCAAATAGCTGGGTAACTACAGCAGAGCTAGTAAGGGAGACTACTAGAAAGGTGCTTGGTATCACATCTGGACTGAGGAAGGACAACAAGGAGACATGGTGGTGGAATGAGGAAGTACAGGAGAGTAAACCGAGAAAGAGGTTGGCAAAGAAGAAATGGGATTGTCAGAGAGATGAAGTAAACAGGAATACAAGGAGATGAGGTGCATGGCAAAGAGAGAGGTGGCTAAGGATAAGCCATATGAAAAGTTGTATGAAAGGTTGAACACTAACGAGGGAGAAAAGGACCTGTACCGATTGGCTAGACAGAGGGACACAGAGCTAGGAAAGATGTGCAGCAGGTAAATGTGATAAAGGATAATGAGGGAAACGTACTCGCAAACGAGGAGTGTGTGTTGAGGAGATGCAAAGTACTTTGAGGGGTTGATGAATGAAGAGAATGAGAGGGAGAGAAGGTTGGATGATGTAGGGATAGTAAATCATGTAGTACAATGGATTAGCAAGGAGGAAGCAAGGATAGCTATGAAGAGAATAAAGAATGGAAAGGCTGCTGGCTCAGATGACATACCTGTGGAAGCATGGAGGTGTTTAGGCGAAATGGCAGGAGTTTTTAACCAGATTGTTTAATGAAATCTTGGAAAGTGAGAGGATGCCTGAGGAATGGAGAAAGTGTTTTGCTACAGATTTTTAAGAATAAGGGTGATGTGCAGAGCTGTAGTTAACTACAGAGGGATAAAACTGATCAGTCACAGCATGAAGTTATGAGAAAGAATAGTGGAAGCTAGGTTAAGAAGGGACGTGATGATTAGTGATCAGCAGTATGGTTTCATGCCAGGAAAGAGCACTACAGATGCGATCTTTGCTCTGAGAGTGTTGATGGAGAAGTACAGAGAATGTCGGAAGGAGTTGCATTGTGTTTTTGTAGACTTAGAGAAAGCATATCACAGGGTGCCTAGACAGGAGTTGTGGTATTGTATGATGAAGTCAGGAGTGTCACAAAAGTATGCAAGAGTGGTACAGGATATGTACGAGGATAGTGTGACAGCAGTGAGTTCTGCGGTGGGAGTGATGGATGCGTTTAAGGTGGGGTTACATCAAGGATCAGCTCTGAGCCCTTTCTTATTTGCAATGGTGATGGACAGGTTGACAGACGAGATCAGACATGAGTCCCCATGGACTATGATGTTTGCAGATGACATTGTGATCTGTAGTGAGAGTAGGGAACAGGTGGAGACGACCCTGGAGAGATGGAGATATGCTCTACAGAGAAGAGGAATGACGGTCAGCAGGACTAAGTCAGAATATGTGTGTGTGAATGAGAGGGAGGATAGAGGAATGGTGAGGATGCAAGGAGTAGGTGTGGCAAAGGTGGATGAGTTTAAATACTTGGGGGTCAATAGTTCAGAGTAACTGAGTGTGGAAGAGAGGTGGAGTACAGGCAGGATGGAGTGGGTGGAGAAGTGTGTCAGGAGTCATTTGTGACAGACGAGTACCTGTAAGAGTGAAAGGGAAGGTCTACAAGAGGGTAGTGAGACCAGCTAGGTTATATGGATTGGAGACAATGGCATTGACAAAAAGGCAGGAGTTTGAGCTGGATGTGGCAAAATTAAAGATGTTAAGATTTGCACTGGGTGTGACGAGAGTGGACAGGATTAGGAATAAGTATATTAGAGGGTCGGCCCAGGTTGGAAGGTTTGGAGACAAAGCCAGAGAAGCACGATTACATTGGTTTGGACATGTGCTGAAGAGGGATGCTGAGTATTATTGGGAAAAAGATGCCAAGGATGAAACTACCAGGTAACAGGAAAAGAGGAAGGCCTAAGATAAGGTTTATGGATGTGGTGAGAGAGGACATGCAGGTGGTTGGTGTGACAGAGAAAGATGCAGAAGACAGGAAGAAATGGAAACGGGCGATTTGGTGTGGCGACCCCCAACGGGAACAGCCAAAAGAAGAAGATGATCTAATTATATAAACTTACAAAAAATACATGCATATATAAAAACATTTAAATCATACATTACACACAAGTATCACATGTGATGTGTTATATTCTTATATAAACAAAATGCTTGTAAAATGTATTTTATATTCAGCACTGAGGAAGACTTTTACCCGAAAGTTTTGTACATTAAAGGTTGGCGTTTCTAAGTTTTTTTGTTTTATTGGTTAAGTTCACACTTGAGGCTTAGTTCACTGCAACACTTGTTGAAGCTTAAGACACCAAACCAAAAATCTCTTCCACTTATTTTGGTATGGGGTTTCCTGGCCTCTTGCAGAGCCCTAAGCCTGTCCACAGAAAACTTGAAAGGGGATTAAAACAAAACCACTCAAAGCATCAAATTAAGTGTAGACCAGTGACAGTGAAGGGGGAATCTCCTTGTCTTGCATCAGAAGATACACTCAATGAGAAAGAATAGTTGTGTAAAATCTTACCATAAACATACACATCCTCCTCTCCCATGTTGCAGTATTCTTAGTGTGTGATTTCCCACCTCAGGCAACAGGAACGTTGGCTCCTATACAAAAGCTCAAGGCTGACAGCTGCAGGTGCGTGGAGACGTCACACGTAGGGCCATAAACCAGAGACCTTAATTGTGATATCTGCGCGCACAGACCTCAAAGTACAGTTGTGTACACTTACCATAAATGTAGATGTTAGACTGTACTCACTGTTACAGTCATCACATTTGGGTTATCCCTGCCAGGACAGCCCTCAGCCGGCCCGAATACCAGAGGCTTAGTATTTCTGTGTCGGTTGCTGTCGCTTCAGGACTGATGTCAAGTTGTCAGTAGTATAAAGTAAGGCAGCCATTACACCAGTTATTCTTGCCCTAACCTGTCATGAACCCCCAAGTTGGAGCCAGGTTCTGGTGGAAGAACCCCACCAGTAGAAAGTAAATACCAATAAGTCCCTTATAAGGAAAGAAGAGGGGGAAAAAAAAGGAAAAAAGGGGGATGGAGGGGGGAAACCAGGACTGCAACAGTGAATACACCTGAACATCTTACATTTGGGTGGATTCCCAAAGCTGAGGAAATGGGAGGAGGCAGTCAAGGAACTATGGGCTGGCTAGGATGCCCTGAAAGACTGCAGAGCCAAACCCTGCCCTGGATTTAGAGAAGAGAGGCAGGTGGTAATGTTTGGTAAAAATGTGAACAGATGTCCAAGTGGCAGCCTCCAGAATGTCCCTGGTGGAGAACGCCTCTGAGGAAAGCTGCAGAGGTGGAGGCTGCCCTGGAGTGAGTTCTGATCCCCTTGGGGGGAGGCTTTCAGTGTTGTTTGTATCAGAAATGGATGCAGTGTGCTATCCATTTGGTGATGGTTTGTTTGGAGACTGCTTTGTCATCTGCTCCAATAGCAAAGCTAACCAGCAATTGATGACTTTCTGAAGAATTTAGCCTTGTCTAGATAGAATCTGAGCAGTCTGTGCACATCTAGGGAGTGCAGGAACCCTTCCCCCTTGTTCTGGGGATTAGGAAAAAAGGTGGGCAAATGAATGGATTGGTTGAGAGCCACACTGGCACTACCTTGGGCATGAAGGATGAGTTAGTCCTGAAAGATATCCTGTCAACATGGAAGATAACGAAGGGTTCCACAGCCATGAGTGCTTGCAGCTCTGAGACACTTCTGGCTGAAGTGATGACCAGAAATAAAGCAGTCTTCCAGGAGAGAAAGTTTTGCTCTGCAGAAGCTGGTTCGAAGGGGGGTGGGAGGGTGTGCTTCTCCAACACAAAATTAAGGTCCGAAGCTGGGGCTGGTGCTTTTCTGGGTGGTCTCAAGTTGTTAGCCCCTCTTAGGAATTGTTTGATCCAAGGGTGTGAGCAGAGATAGCAGAGGCATGAGTTTTAATAGAGGAGAAAAGAGAGGTCTCTGTATAGCAGGTCAGCTAAGTAATCCAGGATGAGAGGAAAGGAGGGCTGTGGCTGTACCATGTTGGCTTCCCTTATACTTACCCTGAATCCAGGTGCAGAACCTTTTCCATTTGTCAGCATAAGACTTTCTAGTGCTAGGACATCTGGCCTCACTTATAACATCTAGAACCTGTTTACTGAGGTTGGCAGATTGATCGGGGGTTAGGGAATAAGTCAAGCTGCCAAAGTACAGTTTTGTACCTACCATAAATGTAGAAGCTGCCAAAGTACAGTTTTGTACCTACCATAAATGTAGATGTCCGATAGATATGCAACTGCAGTCATAACATATGGGTTGTCCTGCCTCAGGCAGTCCTCGGTCGGCCGGATTCCAAAGTCTGGATCCGACGTCAGCTGATGTTGCATTTCTCTCAGACGTCAGACCGGCAGGAGTACATAAGCATCAGCAGACGCCATCTTCTTCAGTGTTTCTTGCCCCAGATGCCAGGTGCCCTCCAAGGAAGGCTGTAATCAAATTGGAAGACAAAAGCAGGTTTCCAGACAAATAAATAAGCAATAAACAGATACACCATAACAGATATCCCCAGCTAAGGATAACAGGGAGAGGAGTGGACCCAAGGCATAGAGGGGAGGGAGGGAAAACCCGACTGCAGTTGCATATCTATCGGACATCTACATTTATGGTAGGTACAAAACTGTACTATGTCCTTCAAGAATGCAACTGCAGTCATAACATATGGGTTGAATACCATAGCTTAGCTGGGGGAGGTGGAATGCTCTAAGAAAAGGATGGTGTAGCTATCAATCCCTGCAGGACTGCCGAAGCAAAGCCTGCTCTGGATCTGGAATATAAAGGGAGGTTGTAGTGTTTGGAAAATGCATGCACGGAGCTCCATGTAGCAGCTTCTAGAATGTCTTTTGTAGGCACCCCTCTTAAGAATGCTGTAGAGGTGGCTGTAGCTCTGGTGGAGTGTGGTCTGACATTGGTTGGCACACTTTCCATGGAAGGAATAACAGAATCTGATGCAATGACCAATCCATTTGGCACACTTTCCATGGAAGGAATAACAGAATCTGATGCAATGTCCAATCCATTTTGAAATAGTCTGTTTGGAAATTGCTTTTCCTTGTACTCCAGGGGCGTAAGCTACAAAAAGCTGATCAGACTTCCTACTGGTCTTGGTTCTGTCCAGGTAGTAGCGAAGCTGTCTGTGAATGTCCAAGGTATGCAACAGTCTTTCCCCTTCGTTCTCAGGATTGGGAAAGAAAGTAGGCAGGTGAATTGCTTGATTTAAAGAAACCCTAGATACCACTTTTGGCAGAAAGGTAGGGTTGGTTCGTAAGAAGACCCTGTCTCTGTGAAAGGTTATGAACGGTGGTATTGCCATTAGGGCCTGTAATTCCGAAACCCTTCTTGCTGAGGTAATTGCCAACAGGAAAGCTGTCTTCCATGAGAGAAATTGTAAGTCCACAGAAGCTGCTGGCTCAAAGGGAGGTAGAGTCAGTTTTTCTAGGACAAAGTTGAGGTCCCAAGCTGGTACTGGTGCCTTTCTTGGGGGCTTTATATTCTTGATTCCCCTAAGGAATTGCCTTAACAAAGGATGTGAAAACACAGGTGGATCAGTGTTGTATCTAGCTGAAATAGCTGAAGCATGTATTTTTATGGAAGAATATGAGAGTCCATTCTGTAGCAGATCTGCCAAATATTCCAGAATGAGTGGAATGTTCAATAATGATGCATCATGACCCCTTGCTGGTATTCCAAATGCTGAATCTCTTCCATTTGGCTGAGTAAACCTTTCTGGTGGATGGTCTCCGGGCTTCTGTTAGTATCCGCTGAACTTCCTTGGAGAGAGATAGATTGAGGTTATTCATGGGATCTCCCAAGCTGTTAGCTGTAGCGTCTGGATGTTGGGATGAACTGTCTTGAAGTTATGTTGAGTCAAAAGTTGGGGCCATTGGGGAAGGGCCCACTTTTTGTTGTGACATATGCTCCGTAGTAGTGGGTACCAGTGTTGTCTTGGCCAGTCTGGAGCTATTTTGATCCCCTTGGGCTGCTCTGCTTTGATCTTTAGTAATACTGTGGTCATCAGTGGCAGAGGTGGGAATGCATAGATTTTTAGAAGTTCCAGTTGAATGAGAGAGCATCTATTTTCCATGCTTGTGGATGATATGTCCTTGAACAGAACTTTTGTAGATGATGATTGAGGTGGGAGGCAAATAGGTCTACTTCTGGCCTGCCCCATGTCGAGGTGAGTCGTATGAAGATTTCTGGACGTAACCTCCATTCGTGGGGGTCTAGGAAATTCCTGCTTAGACTGTCCGCCAGCACACTGTCTTTGCCTGGAACAAACTGGGATTGCAACTGTATGTTTAGGCTCAGTGATTTTTCCCAAAGATTCATTGTCAGTCTGCAAAGGGGGTAAGAATGGGTGCCCCCCTGCTTGTTTATGTACCACATCACAGTGGTGTTGTCTGTCCGTATTAGCAGGTGGCCTTGTTGAAGTTGTTGTCCAAAGGCCTCGATGGCATGCATTACTGCCAGCATTTCTTTTTGGTTGATATGCAGATGTGTTTCCTTTGGAGATCATTGTCTAATACATCTGCCCTCCATGTGTGCCCCCCATCCAAGGTCTGAGGCGTCTGTGGTCATGGTCTGTGTTATCTGAGGTTTTTTGAATGACATACCTGTGTTTGACTGGCTTACTGAGGCCCACCATAGAAATTCCTTTTGAAGGCATGGAATGAGCGGTATGGTTGCCTCTAGGTTGTTGCTGTGTTGAGACCATAAGCTTTTTAGGTACCATTGAAGCTTTCTCATGTGTAGTCTTGCTAGTGGAACCAGGAGAATGCAGGATGCCATGTAACCCAGGGCCTGTAGGAATCTCCTTGCAGTCATCTGGGTGAGCTTTGCTAAACCTTTGAAGTAATGAGTTAACGTCTTTTGCTTGTCTTCTGTCAGGTAAGCCATTTGAGAGGCTGTGTCTAGTTTGGCTCCTAAGAAGGTTATTTGCTGGGATGGCTGAAGTCTTGACTTTTGGAAGTTGACTGTGTATCCCAGAGCCTGTAGCAATTGCATGACATAATTCAAGTTTTTTGTCAAAATCAGTTTGTCGTCCGCTTGTATGAGGCAGTCGTCCAGGTACGGGTAAATTTGAATGCCCTGGAGCCTGCAATGAGCAATTACTGAAGCCAGGCATTTCGTGAATACTCTGGGCGCAGTAGATAAGCCAAATGGCAATGCTGAGAATTGATAATGCTCTGGCCCTGCAAGAAATCTGAGGTATCTTCTGCAGCTGTGTCTGATAGGGACATGCAGGTATGCCTCCTTGAGGTCCAGAGTAATCAGCCAAGACCCCTTGCCCAGCATGGGAAGGAGTTGCTGTAGAGTCAGCATTTTGAACTTTGGTACTATGAGAAAAGTGTTTAATGCGGACAAATCCAGTATTGGTCTCCATTGAGTTTCTTTTCTTGGAACAAGGAACAGTCTTGAATAAAACCCCTGGCCTTGTTCTTGCTGTGGAACTTTTTCTATTGCTTTGATCTGAGCAAGCAGAGAAATTTGCTTGATAGCCTCTGCCTCTGGTTTTGTGGTAGGTTTGGCATGCCTTGTTTTCTTGGGAAGGTATGAAAATGGAACCTGTAACCGTGGTCTATAATGTCCAAAATCCATTTGTCCTTTGTCAGTCTGTGCCAATTGTCTGAAAACAGAGATAATTTTCCGCCCAAAGGAGCTTCTGCTTGCTCCTTGGTCAGCGGAACTAGAGGAAAGTCATTGAGGTTGTCCCTGTGGGGCAGGAGAAACCCCTGTGTCACTTCTTTGGTTTGCTGTTTGCCATTGTCGTCCCCTGTAGGAACCTCTGTATTGTCCTCTTCCTCGGGCACGCCTGTTTTTCCCCTTTGAAATCTTTCAGGATTAGGAAAGGACCAGTTTTTAGAAGGCCAATTCCTGCTGAATCTGGGTGGCTGAACCTGGAGGAAATCTTTGACTGTCTGAACTGACTTGGCTTTTTCCTCAATGGACTTTAACACATCTTTAGCATTAGCACCAAAAAGCTTGTTCTTTTCCAAGGGTGCATCAAGAACTTTTGCCTTAACATGATCTGGTAAAGGTTGTTCTTTTAACCATGCATGTCTACGAATGACCGCCCCTGTCATAGCTGCCCTACATGAAGCTTCCAATGCATCATATCCACACTGAAGAAAGTGATTGCTAACTTGCTGAGAATGTACAGCCTCCTGCAAAGACTTCCTATCTAAAGGTTCAGGAGAGGCCAATGTTTTCTGTAAATCATCTAACAGGTAATCCTGATATTGAAACATATGAAAGAGACAATTGAGAGCTCTCATAGATAAAGTAGTGGAGGTGTAAACCTTCTCCCCCCATCTCTCTAATGACCTAGCTTCCCTGTTGGAAGGCAAAGGATTTTTGGAGGTGGTAGCTGAAACCCCTTTCAGTCCCTGTGAAATTGTTTCTAAATCAACAACATGGGCCCTAAAGAAATGAGAATGGGTTGCTGGAACCCTATAGCATCTGTCAGGCTTGACAGGAGCAGGAGGAAGAGTATCAGGGGTAACACTGGAGTCAGAGTACAAATCATCCAAAACATCAAGCACAGGAGGTATAGCTAAGGGTCTGTGTTGGGGCTTTTTAAGGAAGGTTTGAAGGCGCTTTCTGGAATCAGAATATTCCTGGCCTTGCCACTTAAAATGTTCCCTCATGGAATGCAGAACTTCCCCAAAAGAAATATCCTCAGGAGGAGAGGCCGAGGGGATGGAGTCCTCTGCATCCGAGTCCTCATAGGTCTGGAAGGGCTCTTCCTGGCTTTCGGAGTGAACAGAGTCCTCAGAATCTTCATCTGAAGGGAGAGGGTCAGAGGGTTCAACACTGGGCCTCTTATCAGGAAGAGGCTGGGATCCTCTCTCAGGATGGGCCTGGGAACCTCTGATCATGGAAATAAAGTCTACGGCCATAGTCATGATTTGTGTTTCAGGAGTAGGCTGAGGTAGGGGCTTTAGCAGTAAGGTGCTTGGACTTGCTGGCTGCCTTAGCACGTGTGTAGGCCTTGATAGACATGGACATGGGAGGCCTAGCAGCTCCACGTGCAGGAGTGACCTTAACAGCAATGGTCTCGGGCATTTCCTCGGTTTCAGTATCCGGAGGAAAATCAATAACTGGCGTCGGTGTGATCTCCGGTATCAGTAATGCGGTGTCTTCGGTTCGGAGCGGTGAAATAACTGCCTCAGAGGGAACCGGGGCACTCGCAGTTGGTTTTGGCGTGGTGTCGGTGGAAGACGCGGGCAGAGGATGTCGGTCCCGGTCTTTTCGTTTCTTAGGAGTCTGCGATGTCGGTAGTTCCGACAGCATTGTATAATCGAATTTTTCGCCGAAAAAGTTTTCAGCGAACTCCGCCCGGCGCCTGAGTGCGCTTATTGAAGCGAGCACAGGCCAAGACGTCGTGGTCTGGGCCAAGGCAAGGAAGGCAGTAAGAGTGGAAATCCTTATGAGGTATTTGTTTACCACAAGACAAACAATTATTTACTTTTTCAGTAATTTCTGACATCGGCTGAGGCAAGAAAAGGTCCCCAACGGGGTACTTAGCTTTTTTGATGACTTCGGTTTTGAAGAATACAGGAGCTGACCGACCGGCACTTGCGAACTGCTTCTGCTTCGGGCACCACGCGGCAAGAAAGACTGAAGAAGATGGCGTCGGCTGATGCTTATGTACTCCTGCTGCTCTGACGGAGAGAAATGCGACATCAGTCGATGTCGGACCCAGACTTTGGAATCTGGCCGACCGAGGGCTGCCTGAGGCAGGACAACCCATATGTTATGACTGCAGTTGCATTCTTGAAGGACATCGTGTCCGCAATTGGGGATGCATGAATTCCCCTTCCCTTTGGGTCAGGAGGTTTGGAATCTGAGGAAGATGCCATTGTGGCAGAGGGGACAGGCTGCGCAGCAAGGGGTACCAGTGTTGGCGAGGCCAGTCTGGAGCTATGAGGCTTGTTCTTGGTCTTTCCTCTTATCTTGAGTACCACCATGAGGATAAGAGGTAGTGGAGGAAAGGCATACACCAATAGATTGACCCAGGAGAAGGACAGGGCATCCACTTTCCAAGCCATGTAGCGATTCTCCCTGGTGCAGAATTTGCTGAGCTGATGGCTGGTGTGGGAGGCAAAGAGGTCGACATTCCGGGTGCCCATTTCTGTATTAGGGCGAAAATTCTAATGTTGATCTGCCACTTGTGTGGGTCCAGAAGATTTCTGCTTAAATGGTCTGCCAGAGTGTTAAGAGAACCTCATAGGAAATACGCTAGCAGGTGGATTTGTATGGCAGAGGCTGTGTGCCGAAGGGTCATGGCCAGCCTGCATAGAGGGTAGGAGCAAGTCCCTCCCTGCTTGTTGATATACCACATCACAGTGGTGTCTGTTCTGATCAGGAGAGCCCCTGGGGAGAGAAGGGGCTTGAAAGCTATCACGGGGTGCTGGGCAGCCATCATCTCTTTTTGGTTGATGTGCAGATGGATTTGCTGTTGGCTCCATTAGCCCTGTACGCACCTGCTGTCCAGGTGTGCACCCCAGGCATAGTCTGATGAGTCGGTGGTGAGGGTCTGGGTGGCAGGGGGTGATGAGAAAGGTAGTCCCTTGTTGTGGGAGCATACTGTTGCCCACAAAAGAATATATTTTTTGAGGCAAGGAATTATAGGTATAAGGGTCTCCAGGTCTTGAGAGTGTTGACACCAAAGGCTTTTTAGGTACCATTAAAGTTTCCTCATATGCAGTCTGGCATATGGAATAAGTAGTATGCAAGATGCCATGAACCCCAGAGCTTGCAGGATTTTCCTTGCAGATAGCTGGGGTCTGGAGAGAAGTAGGCCATCAGGAAAATTTACTTTTCTTGTGTAACAAATGCCATCTAGGATGCTGTGTCCAGGCTTGCATCCAGGAAGATCATCCTTGGGGTGGGCACCTGTTTGGATTTCTTTTAATTATAGTGTACCCTAGGGAGGTTAGTAGGGAGTTTATAAAGGAAAGGTGCTTGAGTAGCATTTCCTGGCTATCTGCCTGAATTAGGCAGTCTAAGTATGGGTAAAATCTGGATATTCCTTTGTCTGCAAAAGCCAATGGACGGAGCCAGGCATTTTGCGAAAACTCTGGGAGCAGTAGATAAGCCAAAGGGAAGCGCAGAAAACTGCTGAGATCCTGCACTGAAATGGAGATATGTCCTGCATGATTCCCTGACAGGAATGTAGAGGTAAGCCTCTTTTAGGTCTAGGGTGGCTAGCCAAGCATCCTTGGAGGGCATGGGTAGCAGCTGCTGGAAGGTGAGTATTCTGAATATTGGAATCCCCGGGAAGGTGTCTAGAATGGATAGATTGAGGATGGGGCGCCAGGTACCCTCTTTTCTCGGTACCAGACAAAGTCGAAACTTTGGCCTTTCTGTTCTGCAGGAACGTGCTCTACTGCCCTCAGAGTAGGGAAAAGACTTGCTTTTGAGCGTCTGCCCAATGGTTTTGGAGGTAGATCTGGGAACCCTTTTGGGGTTGGAAGGGTGTGGAAAGAAAATCTGTATCCCTGCGACACTATGTTGAGAACCTAGCGGTTGTTAGTAATGGCAGCCCAGGTGCTTGTGTGAAAGGAGCACTTTCCTCCTAGGGGTAAGTAATGGTGGGCAGAGGGGAGGGGGTGGAGTTGAGTCATTGTGCTTACCATAAGGGGGTTGGCTTAGAACTCCCAGGTTTTGAAGTGGAGGTAGTCCACTGCTTAGATCTCTGCATTCCCTGTGGCTGCTGTCTGGGGGGGGGGGGGGGGCTGGCTCCCCAGGGCCTAGGATGAACTGGCTTAGAGGGGGAAGGAAAGGACCAGTGCTTGGGACAATGTCTGCTGAACCTGGGTGGCTGGACCTGTAGAAAATCCTTAACTGTTTGCATAGATTTTGCTTTTTCTTCCATCTTTTTTAAGACATCTTCTGCCTTGGTACCAAACAAGATGCCTTTGGGTAAAGAGGCATCCAACAGTTTAGATTTGACAGTCTGGCAAGGGCTGTTCCTTAAGCCATGCATGCCTTCTAATGACAGAACCAGTGACTGCTGCCCTTCAAGAAGCTTCTAGGGCATCAAAACCACAGTGCATGGTGTGTTTAATTACTTGGCTTGCAGGATGCATGAACTCTTGTAACTCTCTAGATGCTGCACAAGCAGGAAAAGTAGACTTTGTTTGAGGCGTTCCAGGGTAGGTTGTTGAAATTTTAGCATACAGACCTAACAATTTTGTGCCCCGATAGATAGCAAGAGTAGCTGAGGTGTATACTTTTACCCCATCTGTCTAGCACTTGGGAATCCCTATCTGAGGGGTGGGATTCTTAGCAGAGGTTGCTTCAATTCCTTTAGGCCCTTGAGAAAACCTCGGTCAGCAGCAGGATTTTTAAAATAAATTTGTGCGAGTCGGGTACTCTGTAGTACCGGTCTGGTTTTCTGGGTGCAGGAGGGAGGGTGTCAGGTGTCAAGCTAGATTCCAGGAAAACATCCTCCACAACATCCAGGACTGGGGGGGATGGCCAAGGGTCTGTGCTGTGGAAGATCTAAGAATTCCCCCAAGTGTCTCTCTAGATTGAGGGTAGTCCTAACTCTCCCATTGGAAATGCTCCCTTAAGGTATGAAGGGTTTCCCCAAAGGAAAAATCCTCCGGGGGAATAGGCTGAATGGGTTGCAAGTCTTCATATTCTGATGCATCAGTCTCAGACTCTTGTTCAGACAAAACTACAGGGGACAGATCTCTCTTCCTTTTGGAGGGGGTAGCTTGGCTTCCCCTGATCAGCATGAGGTCTTCCGCCATTTTAAGCATTTGAGACTGAGGCAAGGAAGCAAGTGTCTAAGATTGGGTCGTCTTTCTTGGGTATGGTTTATACCCTGGGCCAAAGAATCTGTAGTCTTCGAAAGAACGGTAGACGCAAAAGACTGTTTGTGTCGAGAATTGGTAGTGTGAAGGACTTCTTCAGAAGCCGATGCCTGCTCAGCGGCTCCGGACCCATCCAAGGTAGAGACGACCACATGATCCTTAGTGGAAGAAGAGTTTTGTGACATACCAGACTCTGAAAGGGTCTCGGTAGTGGCCTGCGAATCCACAGAAGTGGGCATCAGGGGCTATGAAAGAGCCTCAGGTTTGGACCAGTGCGGTCCGTCTTTATCTTTACGTTTTTCCGAAAGATCTGCTGTCAGATGGCTTACCGAAGCCATATCAGAGTTAGAGGACTGTAAGCAAAAATATCCAGCAACAATGAGGTCCCGACAAGGGACAGTTCTGGCGTTGAACAAAGCGACAGCGGGGGACATCGTGGTCTGGGCCTAAACAACTGACGCAGTAAGAATGAGTCTGAGTGGTATTTGCTTTCCACAGGCGAGACATGTTAACTTTATGGACATTGGTTAGTGCAAGAAAAAAGGGGTTCCCCAACGGGGTACTTAGCT
This sequence comes from Protopterus annectens, assembly GCF_019279795.1. Taxonomy (NCBI): domain Eukaryota; kingdom Metazoa; phylum Chordata; order Ceratodontiformes; family Protopteridae; genus Protopterus; species Protopterus annectens. The sequence goes on from NC_056733.1 coordinate 1,764,472,885, forward strand.
TTAGAAGACTTCAGCTTCAATTCAGTAGACGAAACTCCGGTAGTGGCCAACCGGCACTCATGTAAACTGCTTCTGCTTCGGGCTCCATAGCAAGAAAGACTGATGTAATGGCGTCCACTGCATTTTATACTACTGATGACCTGACGTCAGTCCTGAAGCGATAGCAACTGATACAAAAATACTAAGCCTCTGGTATTCAGGCCGGCTGCTTCCCTGGCAGGGATACACAAATGTGATGACTGCAACAGTGAAACACGAAGTACAGTTCTTTACACTTAACAAAAATGTAGATGTTAGTGTATTCACTGTTGCAGTCATTACAACTGGGTTATCTGCCTGCAGGTAGCCCTCAGCCGGCCTGATCAAAGTCTTGGGTCCTTTGCGGTCTCTTCCGAGACATCAGGTCGTCAGGGGTATAAAGCATGCAGCCGACGCCATTACATCAGTTTTTCTTGCCCCAGATGTCAGGTGCCCCCATAATGGGAAGGAATTATTTATTTTACATTTGTTAACCGGGATAGTCCGACTGGATACATGTCCATTTTCAGCAGAGGCCCGGAGAGAAAAGCTCCAAACAGTAACAAAAATATCATTACATATCACATCAGTGATAGCATAATAGAATATTTACAAAGAACAAACGCAACCCATACAGAAATTACATATATAACTTTTTTTTTCATTTTTAATAGTTTCATTAAGGACAGTTCAGTTCAGAGTAGATAAATCTGAAAGTTGCAGTACAAGATAGGTTACATAGCAGCTGTACACAATCTGGAGAAAAGATTAGCCAGGCTTGATACAATAGCATGTCCATTTTGATGGTATAAACAAGGTTACACCTCCAACAAAAAGCAAATACACCAGAAAGCTGAAATACACTAATCAAAAAGCAAGGTATAGCCAAGAGAAGTCAGGGGACTGGAAGGAGGGTAACCAGGACTGCAACTACACTCGAACATCTATATTTATGGCAAGTTTACACAACTGTACTATGTTCTTCGTGTTTCACTGTTTCAGTCATTACATTTGGGTAGATTCCCAAAGTTAAGGAAGGGAGGAGGCAGTTATAGAGCATTAGGACCAGCTATTAAGCCCTACAAGACTGCAGTGGCAAAACCAGCTCTAGATTTAGAAAAAATAGGCAAGTGGTAATGCTTGGTGAAGGTATGTACAGAGCTACACATAGCAGCTTCTATCATCTGCCTGGTAAGTTCACCTCTGAGAAAGGCTGTAGAGGTAGATGCAGCCCTGGTGGAATGTGATCTTATCCCCCTGTGGGGCAGTTTTTCCATGGTGCTTATAGCAAGAAATGAATGCAATGGTTTATCCATTTAGAAATGGTTTACTTTGAAATGGCCTTCCCCTCTGCCCCTGCAGCAAAGGCAACTAGCAGCTGTTCAGTTTTCTGAAAGGCTTAGTCCTGTCCAAATAAAATCTAAGTTGTCTGTGCACGTCCAAAGAGTGCAGTATTCGTTCTCCTTTGTTCTGTGGATTAGGAAAAAATGTAGGCAAATGAATGAACTGATTAAAAGGGCCACACTAGAAACCACCTTGGGCATAAAGGAGGGATTGGTCCTGAGGGACACCCTGTCAGCATGGAAAATGATGAAGGGCTCCCACTGCCATGATGGCCTGTAATTCAGACACTCTTCTTGCTGAAGTGATGGCTAGAAGGAAGGCAGTTTTCCAAGAAAGGAATTTCAACTCTGCAGTTGCAGCTGGCTCAAAAGAAGGTAGAGTGAGCTTTTCCAATACAAAGTTAAGGTCTCAGGCTGGAGCAGGGGCTCTCCTTGGTGGTCTTAAATTTTTGGCCCCTCTGAGGAATTGCTTTAGCAGGGGATGAGAGAAGAGGGGTGGGCTCAGTATTATAATGTGCTGAAACGGCTGAGGCATGAATTTTAACTGATGAGAAGGAAAGGCCCTTGTGGAACATCCGTTACATATTGAAGAATATGTGGTAAGCTGGGGACTGTTGTGCCCCTCCCGTCTGGCTCCAGGAATAGTATCTTTTCCACTTTTCAGCATAGGATTTTCTAGTACTAGGCCTTCTTGCCTCCAGAATGACATCTAGCACCTGCTTACTGAGGGATGCTATTGGAGAGCTCAGGGAATTAGCCAGGCTGCAAGGTTCAGGGTTTGAAGCTGGGGATGCAGAAACTGGCCCTCCTGCTGGGACAGCAGGGAAGGGATCCGAGGCAGGTGCCATGGTTCTAGCACTGACATCCTGCGCAAGAGGGGGTACACACCAGTGCTGCCGTGGCCGGTCTGGTGCAATCAGTATTGTCCTTGGTTTGTCTTGTTTGATCTTTAGCAGAACTTTCAGGAGGAGAGGCAGAGGGGGAAAGACAAACAGAGGCCTTCCCGGGTGAAGGACAGGGTATCCACTTTCCAAGCTTGACTGTAGGAAGTCCTTGTGCAGAATTTGTCCAATTGGTAGTTCTGAGGGGAGGCAGACTGGTCCATCTCTGGGTTCCCCCATTTGTTCCTCAAAATGCTGAATATCTTTGGTCCAGTTTCCACTTGAGTGGGTCCATGAGATTTCTGCTTAGGTAGTCTGACAGTGAATTTAGCTTGCCTGGCAGGAATTGAGCTTGTATGTGCACTTGGTAGCTCAAGGCTGCATTCCACAGAGGCATGGCTGGTCTGCAGAGAGGATACGAGTGGGTTCCCCTCTGCTTGTTTATGTAAAACATAACAGTGGTGTGGGTCTGTCTTTACCAATAATTCTCCTGGAAGAATGTGGTCCTTGAAGGCTGTCAGGGAATTCTGTACAGCTAACATTTCTTTTTGAGTGATATGCAGGTGCATCTGACTCTGGTTCCATTTGCCCTGAATGCACTGCCCTGCCAAGCGAGTCCCCCATGCATAGTCTGATGCGTCTGTTAGGGTTTGGGCGGCAGGGGGTAAAGTGAATGGCAGTCCCTTGTTGTGGTAGCAGGCCTCTGCTCACCAAAGGAACTCTGTCTTTATACAAGGAATGATGGGAATCATTGATTCCAGGTCCTGAGAATGTTTCAGCTAGCACCTGCAGGACTTCATGCTTCTACCAGCACCTGCAGGACTGCATGGATAAGGCAATCCCAAGCAAAACAAAGACTCTTTGTACCAAAGGCAAGCATCCAGTCTGGTGGACCCCAGCCATAAACAAACTCTACAACAAAAGGAGGAAGCTACTACAATATAGAGCAAAATCCTTAAAAGGTAAGACACCCTTGATCACTATAAGTAAAAAACTAAGAGCTCTCATAAAATCATCCAAAGCAAATTTTGAGAGAAAAACAGCTAAAGACTCAAAAGACAATCATAAGGCCTTCTTTAGCTATGTTAGAAACCTGGGAGGAAACTCCCAGATATGCTCAGAACTAGTTCAAAATGAAGTGAAGATTACTGATCCTACGGACATTGCCAACATACTGGCTGACAGGTTCAGTGCAAACTTCTCCGCCCCCCGGCCCCAAAAGGAGAGATATCTATACCAAATGATTGCAGCCCCCCAAACATCTCCAATGCCCAAGTGAGAACTGCTCTCTCCAAAGCAAAAAACACAGCATCCATGGGACCTGATGGTGTCCCCGGCTGTGTGCTCCACGAACTCAATGAGGAATTAAACCCACAGCTAGGACAGCTGTTTAATCAAAGTCTTACCTCTGGATACGCACTCCAGGAGTGGCGCACTGCAACTGTGGTCCCACTTCACAAAGGCGATGCCTCCACAGACCCTGGAAATTACCGGCCCATTAGCTTGACAAGCCTCATCTGCAAAGCCATGGAGAGGATCATAATGGACCTCATAAATAAAGACATAGGGAATTTGCAGACTTTGGATCCAACCCAGTTTGGCTTTGTCAAAGGCAGATCATGCCTTTTAAACTTGGTTGACTTTTTCGAAACAGTCACCAAAGCCATTGATGAGGGAAAGGCAGTCCATACAGCCTACCTCGATCTGGCGAAGGCCTTCGATACAATACCCACTCTGGTATCATTGAAAAACTCAGCTTAAATATTAACCCATACATCACAAGATGGGTTGCAAACTGGCTGAGTGACAGAACCCACAGGGTCAGAGTTGCTGGCGCCATGTCAGACTCAAAGCCTGTCACAAGTGGTGTCCCACAGGGCTCAGTCCTGGGCCCACTCTTGTTTGGCATCTACTTCTCCGAAGTACAAGCAAACACAGGAGGGTTATGGCTGACAAAGTTTGCAGATGACTGCAAACTGGGCGCCATAGTAGAAAACACATCTGACACAGATATCCTTCAGAAGGGTCTCACAGTAACGGATAACTGGTGCCAGAGCCATGGCCTAAAGTTAAATGCCATAAATGCATAGTCATACCTTGGGAAAAACAAGGTTACCCCTAGCTACCAAATAGGTGGCAATCCACTGAGCACAGAAGTTATCAGGGACCTGGGGACCCAGGTTGATAGTAGTCTGTCATTCGACACCCATGTAGCTAAAGTAGTTAGGAAGACCTTCTACATTGCCCACCTTATCATGAAGGGATTCTCATCTAGATCAAGGGAGGTCATGGTCTCCCTCTACTCATCACTCCTCAGACCAATGATTGAGTACAATGCCCCATTCGGAATGTATCTGACCAGACACTTGCAGCAGCTGGAGAGGCCACAAAAGTTCCTCACCAAAAGGATAAAGGGTCTAAAAATCTGTCCTATGCTGCCCGACTGAAAGAACTCCAGCTCTATTCAGTCGCCAGCTTGCTCAGAGGTGACCTTTGCCTAACATACAAGGCCATGTCAAACCCAGATTTGATGAATATGCTTCACCTCAAAAAATCTAGATCCATCAGAGCCACAAGGGCGGGAGACTTAAACCTCGACACGGCTATTAATAGGACGTGCTGGAGGGATAGATTCATCACCCAAAGACTCCCTATGCTGTGGAACAAAATCCCGGTATATGTGAGGCAGAGCACCTCGCTGGCCTTGTTCAAGAGAAATCTTGACCAATGGATGGGAGATCGCAGATATACCCCAGGGATTACCTCAGTGTCACTGCTCGACAGAGGCACAGCAAAATAATGGGTATAGTTCCCCATACTAAAGGGGTGGCGTAAGCCACAAAACGATGGGCTAGGCTTGTAAATGCCCTCGGGCAGATAGCCTAGTATGAACCTATGAACCTATGATACCATAGGCTTTTTAGATACCATTGTAGTTTCCTCATATGCAGTTTTGCATATGGAATTAGTAGAATGCAACATGCCATTAACTCCAGGGCTTGCAGGATTTTCCTTGCAGATGGCTGGGACTTTGTGGCCAGTAGTTTGAAGTAGGCTGTCAAACTTGTTTCTCTGGAGTGAGGTAAGCCATCTGGGAAGTTATGTTCAAGCTTGCTCCCAGGAATATAATCTATTGGCAGGGTACTAGATGCGATTTCTTTTCGTTTATGGTGTACCCCAGTGAAGTTAGAAGTTTCTTTACAAATGCCAAATGATTTAGTATCATGTCCTGGCTTTCAGCCTGAATTAGACAATTGTCCAAGTATGGGTATATCTGAATATTTCTTTGCCTGCAAAATGCAATGACTGGAGCTAGGCACTTTGTGAATACCCTGGGTGCAATAGTTAAACCAAAGGGAAGTGCAGAGAACTGATAGTGCATGTAGCCTGCACTGAAGCGTAGCTATTTCCTGCAAGATTCCCTTATTGGAATGTGCAGGTAAGCTTCCTTTAAGTCTAAGGTTGCCAACCAGACATCTTTGCCTAGCATAGGAAGCAGCTGATGAAATGTTAGCATTTTGAATTTTGGGATTACCAAAAAGGTAATTAGAACAGAGGTCCAGGATAAGATGTCAGGAGCAGTCTTTCCTGGGTACCAGGAAAAAAACGTCTTAAGCAAAAACCTTGTCCCCTTTCTTCTGCTGGGACGGGTTGAATAGCCCCGATACTTAGAAGACAGAATCTGCTGTTCAGCCTCTGCCCACTGATTTGGGGGTAAGGTCTGGCCAACCTTTTGGGGTTGGTAGGGTGTGGAAGTGGAATCTGTATCCTTAGGAAACTATATTTAAAACCCAATTGTCCTGGGTAATGAGTTCCCAGTTTTTTGCATGCAGGGAGATCTTTCCCCCTAAGGGAGCAGGCAGTTGAGCAGGGCTTGGAAGGTTTAAGGTTAAGTCATTGTGAGAGTTTTCCATAGAGGGGGGTCTTACTACTTCCAGCTTTGGAAGTGGAAGCCCCCACTGCTTAGGCCGGTGAGTACTTTGAGACTGTAGCCTACGTGGTCTGCTGTTCCTGGGTTTGGACTGAGAAGGCCTGGAAGAGACGGGAATGGACCAATTCTTAGCAGGCCAATGCCTACTGAATCTGGGAGGCTGTACTTGCAGGAAATCTTTAACAGTTTGCATAGATTTAGGACTACTACTGCTCTGTTGCCAACAGGCTGTCTTGGTTTAAGGGAGCATCCAGCAATTCTTTAATATGAACTGGCAAATTTTGCTCCTTAAGCCAGGCATGCCTTCTAAGAACAGACCCAGTGACAGCAGCCCTGCAAGATGCTTCTAAAGAGTCAAAACCACATTGCAAAGTAAGTTTACCAACTTGTTCGGCAGAATGCATTAAATCCTGTGAATCTTTATTTTCAGCACAGTCAGGAATCAACAACATTTTCTGTTTAAGTAGTCCCATAATATGCTGCTGATACTAAACATATGAAACTGGCAGTTTAAGGCCCTAATGGCCAAAGTAGCAGAAGTGTATACCTTCTTACCCCATCTGTCCAAGGCCCTGGAATCTCTATCAGAGGGGGTAGGGTTTTGGCAGTAGTAGCCTTAATGCCTTTAGGTCCCTGTGAAATGGTCTCTGGGTCTGCACTAGGATTCTTGAAGAGGAACTTGGGAGAGTCAGGCACTCTAATACCAGTCAGGTTTCCTGGGAGCAGGAGGTAAAGCATCTGGGGTCAGGCTAGATTCCAAGAAGGCATCAGCTGCAATGTCCAGGACAGGAGGGACAGCTAAAGGCCTGTGTTGAGGTACAAGTAAAACTTCCCCAAGCCTCTTTTTGGAGTTAGAGTAATCCTGGCTTTCCCAGCAGAAATGTATGCAAGGTTTCACCAAAAGAAAAAATCTTCTGGAGGGGAAGCTGAGGAAATTGAGTCCTCTGCATCAGAATCCTCAGGTAGATAAGGGCAAATCCTGGTAATCAGAATAAACAAATTTCAGAATCCTGGTCAGAAGTATCATAAGCAAACTCAGTCCTGGGTCTCAGACGAGGAAGGTTGGCTTCCCCTAATTAAAGTAATAAGGTCTTCAGCCATTCTTATTTGTTCTTATTTGTTCTTTTAGGCATAGTGGCCTGACCATGCGGTCTGGGCGTCAGTTTTCTAGGCATGGTTCAAGATTCAGGCCTTGAAGAAGATGGCGTTGGTTTAATATGCAAGTCAGTAGGCCTGAATACACCCTCAAAAGCTGGTACCTGCACAGCGGCTCCAGACCCATCCAAGGTAGAGACATCCGTAGGTTCCACAGTTGAAACATCTTGCGGCATTACTGGATTCCAAATGGGTCTCAGTAGAGGCCTGCGAATCTGAAGTAGCGGGTATCAGGGGCTGCAAAAGCACCTCAATGAGTAATGGTGAACTGGCTTAGAAGCATCGTCGGTAGCTTTGGACCTAGGCGGCCTGTCTATCTTTGCGTTTTTTTCAGAATGTCAGTAGACGGATGGCTTACCAAAGACATATCAGGATAGTTGAACCAAGCACCAAAATATTTAGAAGCGAAAATATACAGACGGACAGTTCATGGTTTAAATAAGGCACAAAACCGATGGCGAGGTATGTCGTGGTCAGGGCCTAGGGAAGGAATGAAAATCTTTGAGGTATTTGCTTTCCACATGTAATGCAATTTACTTTTACTGACATCGGTTAAGAGCAAGAAAGTTTCCCCAACATGGTACTTGCTTTTAGCTGAAGACTTTGGTTCTGAAACTCGAAAAAGAAAATTTCAAGCATCTGCCAACCGGCACTTGTGAACTGCTACCGCACGGCAAGAAAGACTGACGTAATGGCGTCGGCTGCATGTTTTATACCCCTGAAGTCACGGAAGAGACAGCAACTGACGCAGGACCCAAGACTTTGTTAATCAGGCCGACTGAGGGCTACTGCAGATAACCCAAATGTGATGACTGCAACAGTGAAACACGAGGAAAGTACAGTTGTGTACCTACCATAAATGTAGATGTTAGAGTGTAATCACTGTTACAGTCATTACACTTGGATTATCCTGCTGGTAGGCAACCCGCAGTAGGCCTGAATTCCAAAGTCCTGGTCTGGCGTCGGTTGCTGTCGCCTCTTCCCTGACGTCAGTGCGCCAGGGGTATAAAAGATGCAGCAGACACCATTTTCTTCAGTTTTTCTTGCCCCAGATGTCAGGTGCCCCCAAAAGGGTAGGCTGTAAAAATTATGATCATAAAAACGCATGCACATAACCTTCATCTACAAGCAAATACACCACATAGGTTGTATAGAATAGATAGGTAAAGATAAGTCCCAGCAAAGAAAAAAGGGGGATGGTGGGAGGGTAACCTGGACTGCAACAGTGAATACACTAACATCTACATTTATGGTAGGTACACAACTGTACTATGTTCATAGTGTTTCACTGTTGCAGTCATTACACTTGGGTTGAATCCCAAAGCTGAGGTTGGGCAGCTGGGCCTAAGAGTGTGGAGTGGCTATGAGGCCCTGCAGAACTGCAGTGGCAAAGCCTGCTCTGGATTTAGAGTAGAGGTGTAAATGGTAGTGCTTTGTAAAAGTGTGCACTGAAGTCCATGTTGCAGCCTCCAAAATATCCTTGGTTGGTACTCCTCTGAAGAAGGCTGCTAAGGTGGCTGCTGCCCTGGTAGAATGAGGTCTAATGCCCTTAGGCACTGACTTGCCATGTTGTGAATAGCAGATACGAATGCAGTGTCCTATCCATTTTGAAAAAGTCTGCTTTGAGATGGCCTTTCCTTGTGATCCTGCAGCATATGCCACTAAAAGTTGCTCAGTCTTTCTGAAAGCCTTAGTTTTGTCCAAGTAGAAGTATAGCGGTCTGTGTATGTCCAAAGAAATCAGAAGTCTCTCCCCTTTATTCTGTGGGTTTGGGTAAAAAGTAGGCAAATAAATGGTTTGGTTAACAGCCACACTGGACACTACCTTAGGCATAAATGTTGGGTCTGTCCACAGAGAAACCCTGTCCGGATGGAAGATAAGGTTCCACAGCCATTAATGCCTGTAACTCAGACTCCTCTTGCTGAAGTTATTGCTAGGAGCAGAGCGGTTTTCCATAAGAATTTAATCTCGTCTGTATTGGCTGGCTCAAAAGGAGGCAGTGTGAGTTTTTCCAAGACAAAATTGAGGTCTCATACAGGTATTGGTGCTCTCCTTGGAGGTCTTATGTTTTTGGACCCCCTGAGGTATTGCCTAAGCAATCGGTGTGAAAAAATAGGTGGGTCCATATTGTAATGAGCTGAAATGGCAGAGGCATGGATCTTAATTGATGAGAAGGATAGGCCCTTGTCCAGCATCTCCGGTAGATATTGTAAAATCTGAGGAATATTTGGAACAAGCGTGTCAATTCCTTGTACCAGGTTCCAAGCAAAGAATCTCTTCCACTTTTCTGCATAGGATTTTCTGGTGCTGGGCCTCCTGGCCTCCAAAATAACATCCATAACCGCTTTAGAGAGAGGTGTATTCTGAATGGCTACACTATCCGTCATGCAGCTAGATTTAGGCTTCTGAGTTGGCTGTGCAGGATCAGATTGTTTTGTTGGGTCAGTAAATGAGGAATTTGAGGCAATGCCCATGCTGGGCCTTGAGACAAGCTCCTTAGGATTGGGTACCAGTGTTGGCGTGGTCAATCCGGGGCAATCAGTATAATTTGTGGCTTCTCCTGTCTGACCTTTAGGAGTACCTTGGGGAGGAGAGGCAGTAGAGGAAAGGCATATACTGTAAGGTTGTTCCAGCTGAATGACAAAGCATCCACTTTCCATGCTTGTTTGTGATGAGTCCTTGTGCAGAAGCTCTGAAGTTGGCAGTTGTGAGGGGAGGCAACGAGATCTATGTCTGGGCATCCCCATTTCCTTGTTATGTTGAACATTTGTGGATCTAGTTTCCACTCGTGAGGATCCATAAGGTTTCTGCTTAGTTCGTCTGCCAGAGCATTTGTTTTTCCTGGCAGGAATTGTGCTCGCAGGTGTACTTGGTTAAGTCAATGCTGTGTTCCACAAAATCATGGCTGGTCTGCAGAGGGGTAGGAATGTGTGCCCCCCTGCTTGTTTATGTACCACATGACTGTGGTGTTGTCCGTCTATCAACAGACATCCTGGATGAAGTAGGTCCTTGAAGGTTGTCAGGGCATTTTGTACAGCTAGCATCTCTTTTTGATTGATGTGAAGATGCCTTTGGTTTGCGGGCCATGTGCCTTGAATGCATTTTCCTGCCATGTGGGCCACCCAGGCATAATCTGATGCATCTGTTAGTGTCTGCCTGGCTGTGGGTAAAGTGAATGGCTGTCCCTTGTGGTGACAGGCCTGTGCCCACCATCGAAACTCCTGTTGCAGGCAGGGAATGAGTGAAATTAATGATTCCAGGCTGTGGCAATGTTGAGTCCAAACACTTTTTAGATACCATTGTAGTTTCCTCATGCAGTCTTGCATATGGAATTAGCAGAATGCAGGATGCCATGTAGCCCAGAGCCTGCAGAATTTTTATTGCAGATAACTGGGTCTTTGTTGCCATGCTTTCGAAGTAAGAAGTCAGTTGCCTTTGTCTGGCTGAGATAAGCCATCTGGGCAGTTGTATTTAAGCTTGCACCCAGGAATATTATCTCTTAAGAGGGTACTAGGTTTTGATTTTTCGTTTACTGTGTACCCTAGGCAAATTAGTAATCTTTTTACAAATGCCAGATGCTTTAGTAGAATGTCTCTGGTCTCTGCTTGAAAGAGGCAGTCGTCCAAGTATGAATATATTTGAATTCCTCTTTGTCTGCAAAATGCAATTACTGGTGCCAGGCATTTTGTGAAGACCATGGGCACAGTACATAAGCCAAAGGGCAGTCTATTAATTGGTAGTGCATTGAGCCAGCTATGAATCTGAGGTATCTTCTGCAAGATTGTCTGATTGGGACATGCAGGTATGCCTCCTTGAGGTCCAAAGTTACAAGCAAAGCCTTCTTGCCCAGCATGGGCAGAAGCTGCTGCAAAGTCAACATTTTGAATTTTGGAACGTCCAGAAAAGTATTTAGAATAGACAGGTCCAGAATTTGTCTCCATGCTTTGTCCTTTCTTGGTACTAAGAAAAGTCTTGAGTAAAATCCTTGTCCCTGCTCTTGTTGTGGCACTGGCTGAATAGCCCTCATGTCCATGAGAGATGAAACTTGGTTTTGTGCCTCTGCCCATTGATTGAGTGGCAGGTCTGGCATACTTTTTGCCTTTGGAAGGGTGTGAAAGCGGAACCTGTAGCCCTGAGAGACTATATTTAAGACCCATTTGTCCTGGGTGATCATGTGCCAATTTTGTGAAAAAAGTGCTAGTTTTCCCCCAAAGGGTGTTGCCAAAAGATAAATGCTTGGCATTAGCAGAGGGAAGTCATTGGGACTGTTTCCTAAATGGCTGTGATTTGTCTTCTCCGCTTTTGGAGGTAGAGGCACCCCATTGTTTGGGCCTGTATGAGCCCTGGGGCTGTTGTCTGCCTCTAGGGCATCTGTATCCGCCTCTTTGTGACCTGACACGGGAAAGGACCAATTCTTAGAAGGCCAGTTCCTGCTAAATATGGGTGGCTGTAACTGTAAGAAATCCTTTACGGTCTGCATAGATTTAGCTTTATCCTCCATTTTCTTCAACATATCTTCTGCCTTAACACCAAACAAAGTATCATGCTGTAATGGAGCATCCAATAGTTTTGCTTTAACATGATCAGGCAGAGTCTGTTCTTTTAACCAAGCATGCCTTCTAATGACAGAACCTGTTACAGCGGCCCTGCAAAAGGCCTCCAGTGAATCATAACCACATTGCAAAGTATGCTTTCCCACTTGTTCAGCTGCATGCAGTAATTCCTGCATTTCCTTGTTCTCAGAACATTCAGAATTTGTCAACATTTTCTGTTTAAGCAGAGACATTAAGTATTGCTGATATTTAAGCATATGAAACTGACAATTTAAAGCCCTTACAGCAAAGGTAGCAGAAGTGTACATTTTTTCCCCCATCTGTCCAGTGCCCTTGAATCTCTATCAGAGGGGACAGGGTTTTTTGCAGTAGCGGCCTTGAACCCTTTGGGGCCCTGAGAAATAGTTCCTGGGTCAGCAGCAGGGTTTTTATATAGAAATTTCTGAGAATCTGGAACCCTGTAGTATCTGTCTAGCTTAACAGGTGCAGGAGGTAAAGAGTTGGGAGACAGGCCAGGCTTTGAGAATACACCTAAAATGTCTAGAACCGGTGGAATAGCAAGAGGTCTGTGCTGAGGTAGTAAAAGAAAGTCTCTGAGCCTTTTCTTAGAATCTGAGTAATCTTGGTTCTCCCAGTGAAAATGCTCCCTCATGGTATGCAGGGTTTCCCTAAAGGAGTAATCCTCAGGAGGAGAAGCTGAAGGAATAGATTCTTCAGCATCAGAATCCTCACAGGGAGGAATAGAGTATCCCTGTTCTGAAGAGGAGTCAGAGGAAATGGAAACCTGATCAGAGGAATCATATTCAGTGTCTTGCCTAGGCCTCTTATCAGGAGGGGGATGGGAACCCCTGATCAAAGTAATTAGGTCTTCGGCCATTTTGAGCATCTGTTTCTTAGGCATGGAAGTCTGTCCTGGAGAATGCTGTACTTGTTTCCTTGTCTTAAAACTGTTTTAGACTTTGTCTTGGATGCTGAAGTTGGCTTGATATAAAGCTGTGTAGGTCTAAAAACACCCTCAGAAACCGATGCCTGCTCAGCAGCTCTGGACCCATCTGAGGGATTAGTTTCCGAAAGCCCAATACCTTCAGTATCCAGAGGCCTAGTTGTCTCCACGTGGGAGTCGGAGGCAGCCTGTGGCTCTGAGGTAGCAGGTGCCAGGGGCTGCGAAAGTGCCTGAGAACCGGCGACTGTCCTAGAAGAGGCTTCACAGTCGGTTTTGGACCTCTGATGCCTTTCTTTTTCCTTGCGCTTTTTATGAACTCCGGTCGTCAGCTGTTCCGACTGCATTATTTAGTTAAACCTTTGGCCAAAGTAATGAAAAGCAAAATCGTACAGACGCTTAATAGTGCATTGGTTAAATCTAGCACAAAATCAACTAGCAACGTCGTGGTCAGGGCCTAAGCAAGGAATACAGTAAGAATGAAAATCCTTATGAGGTATTTGCTTCCCACAAGAAATACAATTGTTAACTTTTTCTGACATCAGTCTGGAGCAAGAAAAATGTTTCCCAAACGGGGTACTTAGCTTTATTGAAGACTTCGGATCTGAAATTCAATTTTGAAAATCTCAAGAGTCGGCTGACTGGTACTTGCAAACTGCTTTTGCTTCGGGCACCGTGCGGCAAGTAAGACTGGAGAAAATGGCGTTGGCTGCATCTTTTATACCCCTGGCGCACTGACGTCAGGGAAGAGGCGACAGCAACAGACACCGGACCAGGACTTTGGAATTCAGACTGACTGCGGGTAGCCTGCCAGCAGGATAACCCATGTGTAATGACTGCAACAGTGAAACACGAACATCCACAGCTTAGTTGAAAAGGGAGGAGGCAGAAGAAGCAGATTCCAAAAAGTCCTGCAGGACTGCTCTTGCAAATCCTGCACATGCTCAGGAGACCGTCTAACTTGCAGTGTTTGGTGAAACTGTGAATGGTGAACCATGTGGCTGCTTCTAGTATGGATGCAGTGTCCAGGCCTTTTAAGAAGGCTTTGGAGGCTGCCACTGTCCTAGTAGTGTAAGCTTTAACTCCCTGTGGGAGTTTTGCCATGGTGTGAATACCATAGGCAAATAGCTTTTCTAATCCAACATGCGATGGTTTGTTTGGAGACTGCTTTGCTCAGGGGTGGAAGGAAACTAAGAGCTGACTGGATTTTATGGATTTTGTTTCGTCTAGACAAAACCTTAGCTGTCTGTGTACATCCAGGGAGTTGAGTATTCTCTCACTTTCACTGGTAGGAGAGGGGTAAAAGGTGGGTAGATGAATAGATTGGTTTAAGGACAGATCACTGACCACTTTCGGCATAAAGGATGAGTTAGTTCTTAGTGTTACCCTATCCTTGTGGAAAGTGTTACCCTATCCTTGTGGAAAGTAATGTATTGAGGGCAGGTCATCAGGGTCTGTAATTCAGACACCCTTCTGGCTGAAGTTATGGCCACTAGCAGGACCATCTTCCATGTGCACATTTGCAGAGTAGCCATACTAGCAGGTTCAAATGGAGACTGGGTTAGTTTTTCCAGGATGAAGTTCGGGTCCCCCATGGTAATGGGAGAGGTTTTCTTGGTGGTCTGATGTGCAAGACCCCTTTTAAGACCAGTTTCACAGAGTCTGGCAAGTAGGGGAGGGTCTAGTGGCAGGCAGGCTGAGATTGCTGAAAGGTTAACTTGCACTGAAGAGTAGGAAAGTCTCCCCTTTACTAGTTGACACATAGGCAAGAACTCTTGGGAGGGGGGGGTCTGCAATGCATGGATTCCTGCCCAGACACCACTTTGAAAATCCCTCCCATCTAGCCAAGTTAAGATTTTCTTGTAGTAGGTTTCCTGGCCTTCTTCAGAACTGAAAGCATGTACTCTGTAGTGTTGCCTGAAGGGAATTAGAAGTTTATCACCCACAGTGTCAGTGACAACATCTGCAAGTGTGGGTGGATGAGGGTTCCCTTTTGTATCATAAGGTCCACCTTGTAGGGTAACTTGTGGTGACTGTCCTTGGCTAGATTGAAAAGTAGAGGGAACCAGTGTTGCCTTGGCCAGTAGGGGGTCACCAACAAGATTTTTGGTTTGTGTCTCCCAATTTTCAGGACTATTTTTTGAATTAATGGGAAGGGAGGAAAGGCATATAAAAAACCTTCCCTTCCATGAAATGCTGAATGAGTCTTTCTTCATTTTTGAAAGCACACGCGGGGGGGATGACAGCTCATTTTACTTTAGCATTCTTGCTAGTCCCATGTCCTTTAGAGGAGGGGACCTTTGTCAAAAATTAATTTCATTGGAGAGGAAAATGATTTTGAATTATGGTACACTGTCCCCTAGAGGACTCAATTTGGAAGTTAACATTACTTAGGATGTTTATTATGATGGTCTAGGCTATTCTGGTTCATTTTGATTTATTAGTTTAATTATATTTAATATAGCATTGGTTGTTAAACAATATGACAGATGTATATATTTATAAATAAATGTTACACATGTATTATACATTTTATATATTTGCAATGTATAAATGATAGTGATCTAGACTGCATATGCAAAGTGAACCTTTTAGGCTCGTCTTTGTGCACTTCAAAATTTAATCAATGGATTTAATCGATTCAGAGGTTTACCTGGTATTTAAGTTGTATAAGCACTTTACTATGTATCCTTGAAGGCAAAAGGCCGATGTAGCAGATCTTTGGTGCTTAAAAATTTTTTCTACTACTAATGCGTTGTGTTTTTTTAAAGATCAAGTGCAGCCAGATGGCTGCGTAGGGTCTTGGGAACAAGACTGGCAGATAGAGCAAGCGTGGTGATCGTGCTCCCGGCCTAAGCAAAAAACGCAGAGATTGTGCGCATCTTTATGGGGTATGTGGTGCCCACATTGACATTTGCCCATTTTTGCTGACATCAGCAAAGGTTTACACAACAAACTCAGCTTTAGCTAGAGGTTAAAGAAAACCCCCAATGGGGTATTTAGCTTTAGGACATCTTGTAGTGAAGGAGCAAAGCACGTGATGTGACTGTCTGCAGCTGAAAAGTTCTGAGGTCTGTGCATGCAGATGTCACATTTAAGGACCCTGGTTTATGACCTTACATGTGACATCCCACACAACTGCAACAGCCAAGCTGAAGCTTTTGTATAGGAGCTGACATACGGGTTTGCCTGAGGCGGAAAATCCCACACCAAGAATAATGCAACATAGGAAGAGGACATCTGAAGAATGCAACTAGCCATGTCAGCTACACAAGAGCACCATATGCAGAAAAACATCCAGAGAATATTGTGACACCAGTGTTGCTCCTCAAAGGACTAAGGGCACTGCAAGTAACTCAGACCCAAAAAAAGAACACCTCAGATGAGCAAGCCCTTTTCTACACTGCATGTTCTTAGACTTTCACAGGCCGGTCACTAAGTACACATCAAGAAAGCTACCTAGTTTTACCCCCCAAAAAAGCATGAAATGTAGAGCAGAAAAACCCTCTCCACCACTAAGCGGACTTGTTATAACAAGCAACTTTTCTCCAGCTAGAATTCATGGGGCAATGATGGCATAACGAGTCATTCAGCACAAAGAATTATGCAAATGGGTTCAAAACTGAGATTTAATGGGAGCTCACTTGAAATGCAACACTAACTCAAAGTCTTAGATACCCTCAGAAATCCAGGGCAAAGTGAATAGCTGTAAGAGTTCACAGCACTACAACTCAAAATCTAAGCAAAAGGCAGTCATTTCGAAGTGTAACACAAAAAAAGCAAAGCTGTGTAAGAAATTAACAGATGGCCTTACCAATTCAGTGTTGCAGTACTCCTGCCATATGGGTAGTCACTGTTCATGTCCAGCCAGCTATCAAAGCTTTACATTCCCCAGGTCATGCATCTGATGCATGACCAGAGATCGTATGCGTTGGGAGTATAAAGATGGACATACAATTGTGGCTCTTCAGACCAACTCCAAACCAGTGGCCTGAAGACTAAGAGAAGACTGGCCAGCTAGCAGAAGTATAGCTCAAACTTAAGAAAAATCCTCCGTACCTATGATGTCTTAAAAATTAAAATCCGGTCATCCATAGGATCAGGCTGGGGGATGGAAGATTTCGATGAAGCAGCAATCCTTTTGCAGAGTTATGCAGCCTGGCTGCAGAGGAATTCTGCTGTAATTTCCCTCTGCTAGGTGAAATAGCAAGGGGGGATCCAATGCTGCCTCAGTAAGAAGGGAGCCAGTAAGAGGAGTTTGGGTGTTACCATCTGTGCATTAACTTCTGGAAGTGGCAGAGGGAAGGTATAGAAGAACTTCCCTGTCCACTAGAAAGAGAAGGCATCTGTCCTTCAGGCTGTGGGACAAGGGTGCCTGATGAACTAGAGAAGCTGACAGTTGCTTAAAGAAACAGAGGTGTCACTCTGACCAGTGCCACTCAAGTGTGGATAATGTGGAACACCTCTGTTCAAAGTCCTCTCACATGGTTTCTCCAGGGAGTAACAAGCAGTCTTCTAGCTCACTCCCCTGAGAAAGGATGCAAGTGGCTGTGAGCATATTGTTAATTTGTGTTGCCAGACTCCATGCCTCCTGTGCTAACATGCACAGTTGGTAAGATCTGCTGCCTCCCTGATTATGTAACATGTTTATGGTGTTGCTTGAGTACACTTACAGTGGTCCTGGTTTCCAAAGGTGGGTGAAAATCTGAAGAGCCTGCAGAAAACCCCTCATTTATTTCAGGTTGATTGGTTCCTTCAGGAAAAAAAAACAGCTGTGTACACTTACCATAAATGTAGATGTCAGAGTGTATTCACTGTTGCACTCATCACCTGTGGGGTTATCCCTGCTATGGTAGCCCTTGGCTGGCCCGAATACCAGAGTCAATGTTTTTCTGCGTCTGCTGCTGTCGCTTTTTGACTGACGTCAGGTCAGTGCTATAAAGCAAGGCAGCAGACGTCATTACATCAGTTTTTCTTGCCCTAACCAGTCAGAAGCACAAGGAAATATGGTGAAGTGGTCCTGGCGGCTAAAGCCACCATGAGAAGCTTAAGTCTCCCTAAGGAAAGAGGCTACAAGGGGGAAAGAGGGGAGGGGAAACCAGGAATGCAACAGCGAATACACTCAACATCTACATTTAAGTGTACACAACTGTACTATGTTCTTCGTGTTTCACAGTTGCAGTCATCACTGGTGGGAGGATTCCCAAAGCTAAGGAGAGGGGAAGGATTAGAGACCTAGGCATGGGTCAGCATGCCCTGCAGAACTGCAGAGGCAAACCCTGCCCTAGCCTTACAGAACAGGTAGGTGGTAATGCTTTGTAAAGGTATGGCCAGAGGTCCAGGTGGCAGCTTCCAATATGTCCCTGGTGGGAATTCCTCTGAGGAATGCTGTGGAAGTGGAGGCTGCCCTAGTGTAAAGGGTACAAATAGACTTAGGGGGCGGTTTCCCATGTAAACTGTAGCAGAAAATGGACAGTGTGATATCCATTTGGAAATGGTCTGCTTGGAAGTGGGCTTCTCCTCTGCTCCTGGGGCAAAGCTGACAAGAAGTTTGTCTGTTTTAATGAAGGGTTTAGTACAGTCCAGGCAGCATCTGAGCAGTCTGTGGATGTCTAGCGAGTGCAAAATTCTTTCCCCCTTGTTTTGAGGGTTAGAAAAGAAGGTGGGTAGATGTAAGGCCGGTTGAGAGTCACATTAGATACCACACCTTGGGCATAAGGGAGGGGTTAGTCCTCAGGAAGATCCTGCCTGCATGGAAAATAAAAGGCTCAATGGCCATCAGTGCTTGAAGTTCTGAAACCCTTCTGGCGGAGGTGATAGCTAGCAGGAAAGCAATCTTCCAGGAGAGGTATCTCAGTCCTGCTGAAGTAGCAGGTTCGAAGGGTGGTAAAGTTAGTTTTTCCAAAACATAATTCATGTCCCAGGCTGGCGTGGGTGGCCTTCTGGGAGGTCTGATATTAGAAGCCCCTCTGAGGAATTGTTTAAATCAAAGGGTGTGATAACAGGGGCTGATCTGTATCGAAATGAACTGAAATGGCTGAGGCATGGATTTTAACAGAAAACCAGGAGAGGCCACTATTGAGTAACTCGGCTAGGTAGTCCAGGGTAAGAGGGATGGAAGGTTGTGAGGAACTGCACCCTCTGGACTGGCTCCAGGAGCAGAATGTTTTCCATTTCCCTGCATAAGATTTTCTGGTGCTCTGTGATAAGTCTAGGACCTGCTTGCTTAACAGGGTCCCCTTGTTTGCTTTTAGAGTATTAGCCATGCTGACAGTTTGAGAATTTGCAAGTCTGGGTGCAGCCCCCCCCCCCACAAATCAAGAGGTACGAGATCAGGGGAAGCTGCCTGGGAAGCTGTAGTGTCAGGCTGCACAGTAAGGGGTACCAATGCTGTCTGGGCCAATCTGTAGCAATGGAGGATTGCCTTTGCTCTCTCCTCTCTTATCTTGATCAGTACCTTGGGAATAAAGGGCAGAGAAGGGAATGCGTACACAAAGAAGGAGTTCCAGGGGAAGGTCAAGGCATCCACCTTCCACGCTAGGTGGTGACACTTCCTGGTACAGAACTTTTTCAGCTGGTGGTTGAGGTGCGAAGCAAAGCGATCCACCTCCGAAGTTCCCCACTCCTGAGTGACTTGCAAAAAGATTTTACTGTGGAGCTGCCACTCATGGGGGGGGGTCCAGTTTCTGCTTAAGTGGTCTGCCCGGGTGTTGTTGATCCCTGATAGGTTTTGGGCAATTGGGTATAATCTCATTGAGGCCGTCAGCCAGAGATTCATGGCTAGCCTGCACAAAAGGTAAGATTGGGTCCCTCCCGGTTTGTTTGCAAGATGCCATGTACCCCAAGGCTTGCAGGAACTTCCTCGCCGTGAGGAGACTTCTGGAAGCCAGCTGGGTAAAGTAGAGAGGCAGGAAGCTCTGCTTTTCTGGGAATAGGAAGGCCATTTGGGATGCAGTGCTCCAAGAAAAATTATCTTTCTGGAGGGTGTTTACTTTTATTTCTTCTCATTGATGGTGAACCCTAGAGGAAGTTAGGAAGGTTTTGACAAAGAGGAGGTCCTGCAGCAGCTTTTCTTTGCACTCTGCCTGAATGAGGCAGTCGCCCAGATAAGAGTAGATCTGTATATTTCTCTGTCTGCAAAATGCTATGACCGGGGCTAAGCATTTGGTGAATACCCTGGAAGCAGCAGACAAGCCAAAGGTAGCTCAGAGAACTGAAAGTGGTGTGAGCCTGCTCTGAAGCGCAGGAACTTCCTGCAGGATTCCCTTATGGGGATGTAGAGGTAAGGCATCTTTTAGGTCTAGGGTCACTAACCAGCCATTTTTTGTCAGCATACGCAGCAGCTGCTGCAAAGTTAGAATTTTAAATTTGGGGACCACTAGAGAGGTGTTCAGAATGGATAGATCTAGGATGGGGTGCCAAGGGCCCTCTTTTCTGGGAACAGGTAATGGTCTGGAATAAAAGCCTTTGCCTGTTTGATCTGAGGGGACAGGTTCTACTGCCCCCTGGGATGAGAGTTTGGACCTGTTTCAATGCCTCTCCCACTGATTTGGAAGCAAGTCTGGGCATCCTCTTGGAAATGGGAGTTCATTGATAAAGAATTTGTATTCCCTGAAAAATTATCTTTAAGACCCATTAGTCCTTGGTTACAGAAAGCCAATTTTCTTTGCAGAGGGGAGAGCCTTCCTCCTAGCTTTTGGTGAATGAAAGGAGGGCAGAGGGAGTCACTGAAAGTTTTTGCCATAGAAGGATGGCTTAGAAATCCCTGCCTTTGGGGCGGAAGTGGTCCACTGTTTTGTTCTCTGTTGTCCTGGGATAGAGGCCTGGGTGGTCGGTCCCTCCAGGGGTTACCTTGCCCCTGTCTGCTAGGTGCAGGGAAGGACCAGTGCTTGGAGGGAAAATAGGAGGTTGAACCTGAAAAAAAAACAACTTACTGTTTGCATAGATTTTGCTTAGTCTTCCATCTTTAAGCACCTCTTCTGCCCTTACTACAAACAAGCGGCCCTTATCCAAGGGTGCATCAATTTAGACTTGACATGATCAGGGAGAGGTTGTTGCTTCAACCAGGCATGTCTCCTAATGACAGATACTGACACTGCTGTCCCTGCTTAAGGCTTCTAGGGCATATCCACACTGCAATGAGTGTTTGGCCACTTGACAAGTACAGTGCAGTAAATCCGCAACTCTTTCAAATTGGCAGTCAGAAAAGTTTGAAATCTTTTGCTTTAACAGCTCCAAAGTGTGTTGTTGATATTTTAACATATGGAACTGACAGCTGAGTGCTCCGATAGCTAAAGTTAGAGGTGTATACGTTTACCCCATCTGTCCAGATCTGTGGAATTCTTGTCAGAAGGAATAGGATTCTTTGCAGAACTAGCCTTAGCTCCTTTATGTCCATGTGTAATGACCTCCGGGTCTGCAGCAGGATTTCTGTACAGAATCTGGTACTCTACCAGTCAGGTTTATTGGGAGCAGGTGGGACGGCGTCAGGGGCTAAGCTGGACTCATGGAAAACATCATCCACCACTTTTAACTCATTACATCAGAGTGACATCTCCAGGAGCATCTGCAGTTACCTCCTACTGCACCTCTAGCCGTCAGATAATGCTTGTTCATATTTGCATTAATAATTCCAAAATCATGCTACATACAAGGTATCAGAATGTTTTATCTTGAAGCATACATGATGGCAAACACAACTGTATTGATATTTGACCTATGCCAACGACTATTTGTTAGAACTGTAAGGTGATAACTTCATTTTTTAAAGGCTGAAGCCACGCCCACTGGGAGTTAAAGGTACACACTCAAAAGAGCTGTTCTGGAGGGAATGAGGATAGGGGGATGGCCAAGGGTCTGTACTGGGGCAAGTCTGCTTTTCTTAGACTGACGGGAATCCTGAGATTCCCGTGGAAATGTTTCCTGGGGGTGTGAACGGTTTCCCCAAAGGACAGGTCGGTCTGGTGGGGAGGCAGAAGGAATGGATTCCTTTGCATCTGAATCCTCAAGCAGTCAGAGGTGGTTCTCTTCAAAATCTGAACAGATTCATCAGATTCCTCAGAATCCTGTTCTGTCATTTCAGAAGGGGGTCTTTTCCTTTTAAAAGTTGTGGCCTGACTACCCCTGATAAGGGAGATAAGATCCTCCGCCATTTTAAGCATTTGGGCTTGGGGTGGTGGAGAAGGAGTAAAATGGTGGCTAGAGGTAGATTTTCTAGGAGTGGCCTGGCTTCTAGGCCCAAGAGTATCCATCAGTCTGATAGAAACGGTAGTCTGATGAGAAGTCGTTTTTTTGTCTAGATTCAGTAGTGCAAAAGGCCTCCTCAGAAGCCGGTGCCTGTGTTGCACCTCCAGACTCAACCAAGGCAGAGACAACCAAAGGCTCGGAAGACAAAACATTTCTGCAGCACACCAGACTCCGAAAGGGTCTCGGTAGAGACCTGTGTAGCCATCTTATCGAGCATCAGGGGCTGTGAAAGCTCCTCAGTGAATTCTGGAGAACTGACAACCTGGTTAGCGGTAGTCGTTGGAAGGCTTAGCCTTGTGTGGTCTGTCCATCTTTAGCTCTACATTTTTTCAGAATGTCTATGGATTGTTGGCTGATGGATGCAATTTTGGAATCTGAAGGAGGAAGACGAAAATACCTGTCCAAAATAACAGCTCTACGACAAATGGTTCTAGCGTTGAGGGCACAAAACCAGCAACGGGGGATATCGTGGTCTGGGCCTAAACAAGTGACACAGTATGAATGGAAGTCTCCGTGTGGTATTGTGGTATCCGCTTTCCACAGGCAAGACAATTGTTAACTTTTTCAGACATCAGTTAGTGCAAGAAAAAAGGATCCCCAACAGGGTACTTAGCTTTAGAGGTTTTCAGCTGCAATTCAAACCCTGGCAGCAGCCGACCGGCACACTTGCCATCCGTTTCTGCTACAGGCTCCACAGCAAGAAAGACGGATGTAATAACGGCTGCCTTACTTTACACCACTGACTACCTGATGTCAGTCAACAAGCGACAGCAGCCGATGCAGAAAAACACGGACACTGGTATTTGGGCCGGCCGAGGGCTACCACAGTAGGGATAACTCCATAGGTGAAGACTGCAACAGTGAAACATGGAACATCTGGGGTTGCCATTTCCTTGTGCTCGGTATGACCCTGTCCATATCTCCCACACCTCATCCAAGGTGCCTGTGTGAACCTACTGAAGAGGAGGTGGGGAAAATATGAAAGGCAATCCTGGATTCAGGATGATCTGTCCCTTATACCAAATTAGCTCCCTCTTGAGACAAAGGTAGGAGAGTAATCACGAGTCCAAGGGGAGGCACTGCTGGAACCACAGAGATTTCAGGCACCACACGATTTTCCTCATGTGGAGTCTGGCCAGGGGGAGCATAGGTATGGTGGCTGCCATGAATCCTAAAGACCTTGGCCATCTCCCTTGCACAGCAATAGGGTGCTGAAAATGCACCTTGGAAGTAACTGGACAAACTGAACTTTCTCCTGGTGAAGAAAGGAAGGCAAGCATGCACTGTGTGTGCCTGCCCAGTCTGCATTCCAGAAACAGATATATGCCTATCCACTGAAAAACAAAGCATCGAACGGCATGCAAACATGCCATTCATAGAGCAGTTCTGAGATCGCATTACAGTAGAGATAAGGATATTTGTTCTTTCCCCACTGTAGTGAGATCTCAAAGATGGCATCTATAATTATCGGGGGGGGGGCGGGCACTGCCCCCCCAGAAGGTTTCTATGAACAGCATTTATAATGTAATCCCATTCAATAGTTTTAGCCTTCCGTGAATAACCACATACCACCAACCCCCGTGCCAAAAACACCAGGTCCTGTGCAGAAACACCCCCCCCCCCAGTTTACAGTAAATCCAGACTTGTCAAAAGACGAAGGGTAAACTGAAAATGCTGAAGAATTTCTGGGGAAAAAGACAGGATTAAAATATTGTCCAAGTAGGGTAAAATCTGGGAGTGCGACAGAAAGCTACTACAGGTCCTAACTACATTGTGAACACTCTTGGAGCTATAGAAAGACCAAAGGGCATAACGGTAAATTGAAAATGTGAGGAGCCAAAGAAAAACCTGCAGAATCTCCTGCAAGAACAAATGAGAATGTGCAAGTAGGTGTCCTTCAGATTTAATGACACTAAAAGCCTGTGGGAAGATGAAAGGTAGGAGAGTTTTAACAGAACATTTTGAAAGATGCTACCTTCAAGTGTTCAGGACAGACAGGTCTAGATGGGTTTTCCATTGCTCTTTTCTTGGGACTAGAAAAATCCCAGAATAAAAACCCTTCTCCCACAAATTATTTTGGGACTTGCTCTATGGTACCTGGATTCAAGAGATCTTGAATAATGGGGAGTCAGAAGGGATATTTGCTTCCAAGGTACTGGCATGCCTCTCAGAGGGAGAGTGTTTTCTCACGGTATGGTATTAGCTGCCCCTGACTGACAAGACCCACATGTCTGTTAACGGCTTCCCAAGTGATCAGGGAGAGCGACAGTCTTCAAGAGGTGTAATGGGGCTGAGGACAGAGGGAGGGATGCTGCAGGGATAGCTGCAGATGTTTGCCTCCAAAGGGTGGCTTCCTAGTGGAAGGATCCATTTGGGATTTTTCACAGTATCTATGGATTTGTGTAACCTCAGTGGGTGTGCAAGTACACATCGGAGTGTGGATCATTCAAAGCCTCAATTTTTTTCCTTCGGCAGAAGACATCGGAAGATACAGAGTCAGTTTTCTTGGACCGGGCAAATCACTTATAATGCTTGGTCTCCAGAAAGATTTAAGCGTTCTACCCTCAACAACGAAAGGTTTTTGTAACAATTGACAGAGTAAGATTTGTGATCAGTGTTTGAGACCCAGTCAAAAGACATGCCGTGCACGTCCCTATATACGGAATCTGCCTACCGCACTTGCATTTCTCCTGTCTACAACTTTTAACAAAATATCACAAGATGAAAAAAAAAGGTTCCCCAATGGGGCACTTATCTGGATAAACGCATAAAGCAAAGGCAACAACCAAAAGTACAGTTTTGTACCTACCATAAATGTAGATGTTCGAGGATCCACATTGCTGCAGTCCTAACTATTGGGTAGTCCGCTGTCCAGTCGGCCCGAATACCAGAGTATATGGCTGACGTCGGTCAGGGCGCATTAGACTGACGTCAGTACGTCAGGGTACTAATGCGCATGACCGACGTCATATCCTCAGTCTTTTCTTGCCCCAGATGTCAGAAGACCCTAAAAAGACAAGGCCCAATATACCTGCACCAAAAATATGTACAATATATACAAAAATATATACAAAAATATCAGCATATAACCTCACCTACACAACCACCCCTAAACACAGAGGGAAGGAGGGAGGGTAAATTGGACTGCAGCAATGTGGATCCTCGAACATCTACATTTATGGTAGGTACAAAACTGTACTATGTTCTTCATTCCACATTGCTGCAGTCCTAACTATTGGGTAGAATCCCAAAGCAGAGGTAAGGGAGGCTGGTAAATCATAAAGAAGCAGGAGCTGACAACATGCCTTGCAAAATAGCTGTGGCAAAACCAGCCCTAGACTTAGAGTAGAGAGGAAGGTGATAATGCTTAGAGAAAGTATGCACTGAACTCCAAGTAGCTGCCTCCAAAATATCCTTAGTTGCCACCCCCTTAGAAATGCTGTTGAAGTGGCAGTAGCCCTAGTGGAATGAGGCCTAATCCCAGCTGGAATCTCCTTGCCATGATGGGAATAACAAAATGCAATGCAAAACCCAATCCACCTAGAAATAGTTTGTTTTGACACAGGCTTGCCCTGCGAACTCAAAGCAAACGAAACAAACAACTGCTGAGACTGCCTAAAATCCTTAGTCCTGCTTAAATAATAACGCAATTGCCTGTGTACATCTAAAGTGTGCAAAATCTTTTCCCTTTATTTTGGGGGTCTGCATAAAAAGTAGGCAAATGAATAGTTTGGTTTAAAGCCACACTAGAAACCACCTTAGGCATAAAGGAAGGATTAGTACGTAATGATACCCTATCCTTATGGAAAATCAAAAGGGCTCTACTGCCATAAGGGCCTGCAACTCAGACACCCTTCTTGCAGAAGTAATAGCCAACAGAAAAGCAGTCTTCCATGACAAGTATTTCAATTCAGCAGTAGCCGCAGGCTCAAAAGGTTGTAGAGTAAGTTTTTCCAACACAAAATTGAGATCCCAAGCAGGAGTAGGAGCTCTACGTGGGGGTCTTATATTCTTTGCCCCTCTAAGAAACTGCTTGAACAAAGGATGCGAAAACAATGGTGGGTCACAATCATAGTGAGCTGAAATTGCTGCAGCATGAATCTTAATGGAAGAGAAGGACAAACCTTTGTCCAATAACTCAGTAAGATATTGAAGAGCCACACTCAAATTAGGCTCAGAAATCTCCAAATTCTTTGCTGTACTCCAAAATAAAAAGCTCTTCCATTTTTCTGCGTACACTTCCCTTGTACTAGGTCTTCTAGCTTCCATAATCACATTTAAAACTTGTTGAGGAAGTTGAGACCTGCTGTGTTTCAACACAGAATATGCCAGGCTGTTAGATGAAGAGAGTGAAGCTTGACATTGAGCAGATGACCGTCCTTCTGAGATAACAGATGTGGAATCAAAGGTAAAGGCCATGGAGGCTTCCTTACCAGACTCCTCAGTAGTGGGTACCAGTGTTGCCGAGGCCAATCTGGAGCTATTAAAATCATCCTTGGCTTGTCTTGTCTGACCTTTAAGAGCACCTTTGGAAGAAGAGGCAGAGGTGGAAAGGCATACACATGAAGATTTTTCCAACTGAAAGAAAGAGCATCCACTTTCCAAGCTGTGTGATGAAACCCCTTTGTGCAAAACTTTGGCAGCTGGTGGTTTAGTGGAGAAGCGAACAGATCTATGTCTGGAGTTCCCCATGACACTGTCAATTGCTGAAATACATGAAGATCCAGTTTCCACTCGTGGGGATCCATGATTTGTCTGCTTAACACATCTGCTAAGGAGTTCTGTGCTCCCGGCAGAAACCTTGCCTGAAGAGTTAGTTGCAAGCTGAGCGCAGTCTCCCATAAAATCATTGCTTGCCTGCATAGAGGATAAGAATGTGTTCCCCCTTGTTTGTTGATGTACCACATGACAGTTGTGTTGTCTGTTAGAATCAACACCTGCCCTGGAAGAAGACACTCCTTGAAAGCCATTAATGCAAACTGGACTGCTAACATCTCCTTCATGTTGATATGTAGATGCTGTAGTCTGGCAGGCCACTTGTCTTGTATCCACTTTCCATTTAGATGAGCTCCCCAAGCAATGTCCGAGGCATCTGTCGTTAAAATCTGACTCGCCTCTGGCCGGGTCACAGAGAGTCCCTTGTTTAGGTGACATTCCTGAGCCCACCACAAAAATTCTTTTTGAAGGCAAGGTATAATTTGAATGACAGTGTCCAAATCCTGGCAGTGCTGTGTCCATACATTTTTGAGATACCATTGCAGCTTCCTCATATGCAGTTTGGCATTGGGAAGCACCAGAATACAAGATGCCATGAACCCTAATGCTTGAAGGACTGTCCTTGCAGTCAGCACGGACTGATGAGATAGTTGATGGAAGTAAAGGGATAGACTCTTGTTTGTCCGGGGTTAAAAAGGCCATCTGGGCTGCTGTATTCAGTCTCACACCCAGAAAGCACATGTCTTGAGAGGGTACTAGACTGGACTTTATTTCGTTCACAGAATACCCTAGGCATCTTAGCACTGCTATAACATATTCCAGATGCTGTAGAAGGTCTTCCTTTTCTTGAGCCAGAATCAGGCAGTCATCCAAGTAAGGATAGATTTGAATTCCTTTTAGCCTGAAGTAAGCTATCACTGGAGCCAGAACCTTTGTGAATACTCTGGGCAGTAGATAAGCCAAAGGGCAATGCAGAGAACTGATAATGAGAATTTCCAGCTCGAAACGCAGATACTTCCTGCAACTTAGTCTTATAGGCACATGAAGGTAAGCTTCCTTGAGATCTAAAGTTACCATCCAGTGATCTTTGCCCAGCAGAGGTAAAAGCTGTTGTAACGTCAACATCTTGAACTTGGGAATGTCCAGATAAGTGTTGAGGATAGATAAATCCAAAATTGGTCTCCACGTGTTCCCCTTCTTTGGTACTAGGAACAGGCGAGAATAAAATCCTAGGCCCCTTTCTGATACAGGGACTGGCTGAATGGCCCCTATTTGGAGTAACAGAGAAATTTGCTTGTGAGCCTCTTCCCTTTGTGGAGGAGGAACGTCTGGCATGCCTTTGAAAGGGGCAATGTATGGAAATAAAACCTGTAACCGTGGTGAATGATATCCAACACCCATCTGTCTTGAGTAATTAAATCCCAATTTTCTTTGAAAAGAGACAGTCTTCCTCCCAAAGGAGCTGCCAGACGAGAATCTACTGGCAGCTGAAAAGGCAGGTCATTGGGTCTGTTTACGAAAGGACTGACCCCTGCCCTCACCAGAAGTCTGAGCAGGTGAACTCCTGTTCTAGGCCTAAAAGAACCTTGAGCTCTGCCCCTACCACGTCTAGACCTACCCCTAGACTGGGAATCATAAGCAGGATATGTCCATCCCTTAGTAGGCCAATTTCTACTAAACTTCGGTGGCTGCACCTGCAAAAATCTTTAACAGTTTGCATAGACTTAGCTTTGTCCTCCATTTTCTTTAAAACTGCTTCCACAGGCGAACCAAACAACACATCAGACTGTAAAGGAGCATCCAAAATCCTTGTCTTAACATGCTCAGCTAAATTCTGATCCCTCAACCAGGCATGCCTGCGAAGAACAGAACTAGTGGCAGCCACCCTCGAGGAGGCCTGTACAGCATCAAAACCACATTGCAAAGAATGCTTACACACTTGTTCAGACACATGAACTAAATCCAGCAACTCTTTACACTCAATACCTTCCGCCAAAGCATCCACCTTAGATTTCAGTTGTGAAAGGAGATAATTTTGATATTTTAGCATGTGAAACTGACAATTCAATGCCCTCATGGCTAAAGTGGAAGAAGTATACACTCTTTCCCCATCTATCCAAAGCCCTTGCCTCTTTATCAGTGGGAACAGGGTTTTTAACCACAGAGGCCTTAACACCTTTAGGTCCCTGAGAAACAGTTTCCGGGTCTGCCCTAGGACTCTTAAAAAGATACTTATGAGCTTCAGGCACCCTATAGTACCTATCAGGTTTAACCGGAGCAGGAGGCAAAGAATCAGGGTTCAGGGAAGCCTCTGCAAAAACATCTTCCACCACATTCAACACAGGAGGTATAGCTAAGGGCCTATGCTGGGGTAAAAACAAGAATTCCCTAAGCCTTTTCCTGGAATCAGAGTAATCCTGGCCTTCCCATTTAAAGTGCTCCCTCATGGAATGCAGAGTCTCTGAAAATGAGAAATCCTCAGGAGGAGAAGCTGTAGGAGTGGAATCATCCACATCAGAATCAGAATAAGGAGGATACTCCTGCAAATCTTCCGCAGAAGACTCAGAAGCCTCTGAACACTGTTCAAAACTATCAAACTCAGGTTCCACCCTAGGCCTCTTATCAGGAGGGGGCATAGAACCTCTAATCATAGTAATCAAATCTTCTGCCATTTTAAGCATATGTTTCTTAGGCACAGAACCTGAATTGCTAGGAGAAGCCCCCTCTGAAGCTAAACTTGGCCTACCTCTCAAAGAAGTTTTGGAAACAGAAGGAGAGGCTCTAACTACCTTGGGAAGAGAGGGAAGAACAGTTACCTGAGAAGCCCCCTCAGCCTGGCCTACCTCCTGAGAAGGCACATCCTGTAACAGTAAAGTCTCTGCCTGAGACTCCAAAGAAACTCCTGGCAAAACCTCTGGCTCCACTGAGCCTTCTAAAGAACCGACGTCCGGGACTGCCGGTTCATCAACCCTAGGCTTCGCTGTTTTGTCCTTGCGCTTCTTGACGAAGCGGGCCGGAGCATCCGACGGCATTTTATAATTGCAACGCTTCCCAAACACTAACCTGGCACAGTCTAACCTTCTCTTAATAGTGCGTTTGTTAAACCTAGCACAAGAGCGGCATCCAACAACGTCGTGCTCAGGCCCTAAACAAGGTATACACAAGGTATGGTAATCCCTATGAGGTATCTGTTTCCCACAAGAAATACAGTTATTCACTTTTCTGACATCCGGTTAAATACTGAGGCAAGAAAAAACCAAAATGTTCCCAACGGGGTACTTAGCCAACTCTGATTCGGTCTGAAACTCCGACTTCAGAAAATTTCAGAACACCAACCTGCACTCGCAAAACTGCTTCTGCATCGGACCATGCGGCAAAAAAGACTGAGGATATGACGTCGGTCATGCGCATTAGTACCCTGACGTACTGACGTCAGTCTAATGCGCCCTGACCGACGTCAGCCATATACTCTGGTATTCGGGCCGACTGGACAGCGGACTACCCAATAGTTAGGACTGCAGCAATGTGGAATGAAGAACATCAACGAACAGTCAGACTGATGCAAGAAAGTAAAGTTGTGTACACTTGCCATAAATGTAGATGTTGAGTGTATTCACTGTTGCAGTCATCACACTTGGGTTATCTGCCTCCAGGTAGCCCTCAGTCGGCCCAAATACCAGAGTCTTGGGATTTCTGCGTCTGCTACTGTCGCCTCTTCCATGACGTCAGGGGTATAAAACATGCAGCAGACGCCATTTCATCAGTTTTTCTTGCCCCAAATGTCAGAAGCCCTCAAAATAGGAAGCAATTACATGGTGTGGAACACCTCCAGTAAAAAGTAAATACCATGGCCATAAGAAATGGCCAAAAAGGATAGGTAGAAAGTCTAGAAAAGTCAGGGGGCCGGGAGGAGGGTACCCAGACTACAACAGTGAATACACTCCAACATCTATATTTATGGTAAGTGTACACAACTGTACTATGTTCTTCGTGTTTCACTGTTGCAGTCATCACACTTGGGTTGATTCCCAAAGCTGAGTAAGGGTTGAGGCAGTCAAGAAGAATTAGGGCTGGCTAGCAAGCCTTGTAAGACTGCAGAGTCAAATCCAGGTCTGGATTTAGAAAAGTCCAGTAAATGGTAATGCTGGGTGAAGGAGTGTACAGAACTCCAGGCTGCAGCTTCCGGGATGCCCCTCTTAGGATCTATCCTGAGAAATGCTGCAGAAGTTGAGGTAGCCCTAGTGGAATGAGTTCTGATCTCCTGTGGTGTAGGTTTTCCATGGTGTCCATAACAGAAAAGGATGCAGGGTGCTATCCATTTGGAAATGGTTTGCTTTTAAATGGCCTTGCCCTCTGCCCCTGTAACAAAGCTGACTAGCAGCTGGTCCACTTGATACCACCTTGGGCATAATGATGGGTTAGTCCTGATGGAGACCCTGTCAGCTTGGAAAATAAGGAAGAGTTTCACAGCCATTACTGCCTATAGCTCAGACACTCTTACTGAAGTGATGGCTAGAAGTAAGGCTGTTGTCCGAGAGAGGAAGTTTAACTCTGCTGTAGCAGCAGGTTCAAAAGAGGGAAGCGTGAGCTTCTCTAGTGCAAAGAGAAGGTACCAAGGCAGGGGTGGTGGGAGCTCTCCTCGGGGTCTTAAATTGTTAGCTCATCTCAGGAACTGTGGGATCAGAGGGTGAGAAAAGAGAGATGGCTCCGTATTGTAATGAGCTGAGAAGGCAGAGGCCTGAAACTTAACTGATGAGAAGGAAGGGCCTTTGTGGAGCAGCTCTGCTAGGTAATCTTGAATTAGAGGTAAGGGGGAAACTGCAGTGTCCTTTCCTAGAGACTGGCTCCAAGAACAGTATGTTTTCCAATTTTCTGAATAGGATTTCCTAGTACTTGGCTTTCTGGCTTCAAGGGTGACGTCCAGCACCTGTTTTGCTGAGGGTTGCTGGTGGTGTGTTCAGGTAATAAGCCAGGCTGCAAGGTTCACAGTTTGTAGCCGAGGATGCAAAACCTGTCCGTCCTGCTGGGACAGCAGGGAGGGAGTCTGATGTAGGTGCTAGGGTGGCACTGCTGTCCAACTGCATAGAAGTGGGTACCAGTGCTGGAGTGGCCAGTCTGGTGCAATAAGGATTGTTCTTGGTATGTCCTGCTTATAGGTTCATAGGTAGGTACTAGGCTATCGGCCCTGGGGCCTATACAAGCCCAGCCAAAAAGGTACCCTGGCTTTTGCCACCCAAGAAAATTATTTTCCTGTGCCACTGTCGAGCAGAGCCACAGAGGTTTTCCTATTTCCCATCCAATTATCAAGATTTTTCTTGAAGAGTGTAAATGAGGAGCTTTGTTTGATATAGATAGGTAGTTTATTCCCTAGTATGGGAAGTCTCTGGGACAGGAATCTAACCCTCCAGCATGTTCTGTTTATTGTGGTGACAAGGTTTAGGTCCCTAGAGCGTGTAGCTCGGAGGGATTGGGATTTCTTTAAGTGGAGCATGTCCAACAGCTCTGGGTTTGACATATCTTTGCATGTCAGGCAGAGATCACCTCTGAGTAGGCGATATGCGACTTGAGTAAAGCTGGAGTTTTTTTGAGACTGTCTGCATAGTGCATCTGTTTGAGGCCGGTAATCCTCTGAGGTATTTCTGCGGCCTTTCCAGTTGTTGCAGATGTCTTGTAAGGTACATACCAAAAGGGGCGTTATACTTTATAATGGGTCTAATGAGGAGTAGAGGGGAACAATGACCTTTTTTTCTGGATGAGACAACTTTTGTGATGGTGTGCCACGTAGAAGGATTTCCTAACTACTGTGCCGATGTAATTATCAAAGGAGAGACTACTGTCCACCTGTGTCCCAAGGTCTCTTATCACACTGTGTTAAGTATACTACTGCCTATGTTGTAGTTCATGGGTACAGAGTTTTTACCAAAGGGGATGACAATGCACGTTTTGGCACTGAGCTTGAGGCCATGGCTTTGACACCAGGCATCTGTCCCAGTGAGGCCCTTTTGTAGGATGTCCACATCATTAGGAGTTTCGATTATGGCTCCTAGTTTGCAGTCCTCTGCGAACTTCGTTAGCCAAAGACTTTCTGCGTTAGCCTGTACTTCAGAGAAGTAGATACCAAACAGGAAAGGACCCAGGACTGAACCCTGTGGTACTCCACTTGCCACTGGTCTGAAGTCGGATTTTGAGTCTGCTACTTTCGCAGTGTGGGTTCTTGTCAGTGAGCCAAGTTGGCTACCCATCTTGTGACATAGGGATTTATACCTAGTTTAGTGAGTTTATCTATAATTCCAGAGTGGGGGATGGTGTTGAAAGCCTTGGCAAGATCAAAATAGGCTGTGTGAACCACCTTACCCTTGTCTACGGCTTTGGTTACTGCTTCAAAGAATTCTATCAGGTTTAAGAGACATGATCTGCCTTTTACAAACCCGAACTGGGTGGGGTCCAGAGTTTGGAGATTACCAATGTCTTTGTTTTTAAGTTCCAAGATACGTTTCATGGCCTTGCAGACCAGGCTCGTCAGACTAATGGGGCAGTAGTTCCCGGGGGTCCATGGTGGCTCCCCTCTTGTGGAGTGGGATAGCAGTCGCTGTGCGCCATTCAGCAGGCACAAAGCCTGAGGTGAGGCTATGATTGAACATGGTACTTAGGTGGGGTGCCAGTTTGTTCTGTAGTTCGTGTAGAACGCAGCCTGGGATGTTGTCTGGTCCCATGGATGGTGTGTTCTTGGCTTTGGAGTGTGTTTTTTTTTTAACCTGTGCAGCCGTGATTACAGAAACTTTGCATTCTTCCGGTATAGAGATGGGCTCTTTAGGGGGTGAGGGGGGGGGGGGTAAAGTTGGCACTGAACCTATCTGCCAGGATGTTGGCAATATCAGCTGGGTCTGTATATTTAGTGGCATTGTGCTGTATCTGAGTGTTGCCATTGAGATTCTTGACATAGCTATAGAATGCTTTGCGGTTGTCTTTAGAATCAGTGGTGATTGTTTTCGTAACCTGCTTTGGAGAATTTTATCAGGGATCGCAGGTTCTTACTGAGGCTGACCAGGGAGCTCCAACACTCATGGGATTTTACTCTCTTTTGCAACAATTTCTTCCTTCTATTGTACAGTTTATGGCAGGGGACCACCAAATTGGCTTCCTTTCTTTGGAGGATAGCACAATCCATGCACTCATGTAAGTGCTTATAAAGTGCAAGTGTGTAGGATTTCAGTAGTCGTAACTGTATTGTCCATCTGCATATGGGTGTCATGAAGTTCACCACTTCTGTCTTAAGAAGCATGAAGTTGGTTTTGGAGAAATTTTTTACCATGGTTTCCTTAATGGGGGGTGGAGGCATGATGTGGATATCTAAGGTAATTAGCTTATGGTCGGATCAGGCCAATAAGGCGTTGACTTCAGGTGTGGAACACTGGTCATTCATGTTGGTAATGACTAGATCTAGGATATTGTTGCCTCTGGTGGGGGTGTGGATAAGTTGATCAAGGGCATTGGAGTTTATGAATTCCAAAAAGTGTTGAGCGAAGTTGGTACACAAGTAGTTTTTCCAGTTAATGGTGGGGTAGTTGAAATCGCCCATTATTAGGGTGTTTGGTTAAACACTAATATTTTCCAGAACATCAAGAAGAGAGGAGTGGGAATCCTGGGGCATGGTTGGTGATCTGTAGCAAGCTACAATTTGGATTGCAATTTTGCCCAGAGTTAGTTCCACTTGAATAACCTCGGCTGAATTATGCTGAGCAACTAGCCTGGAGGTGTGTATATCCTTAATGAATATGGACACCTCCAACTTTGGTGTTCCGGTCCAGGTTACATGGCCGAAAAGTGTGGTACGAGTTATAGCCTGGTATTGCAGGGGTGCTCTCTGGAGCCTTGAACCAGGTCTCAATCACTGCACAAATATCAATGTTCTCCATTTTAGGAAGTGCCTCGAGTGAGTGCATTTTGAGATTTAGACTTCTAGCATTGAGTAGCATCACCCTCAGTTTTTGCTTGCCTGTTCCTGTTATGGGGATGAATTTGTCATTTGAACCTTGCCTAAAAAAAGGCACTATCTTGAGTAGCACTTTCTGAGAGTAGGGGCAGATGGGGAAAGGCATAAATTGAGAGGTTTTCCCATGTAAAAGAATATGGCACCCACTCGCCATGCTTGGCTGTGGGGATTTCTGGTGCAACATTTGCTCAACTGATGATTTTGGGGGGAGGCAAAGAGGGCCAGCTCTGGTGGCCCCCACCTGTTGATTAGAAGTTTGAATGAGTTGGGTTCCAGTTTCCACTCGTGTGGGTCCCAGTAGATTTCTGCTCAAGTCTGTCAATGAATTTAGTTTGCCTGGCAGGTGCACATGGTTGCTCAAGGCTGTGTTCCACAGGGCCATGGCTAACCTGCATAGTGGGTTGAAATGAAGTTCCCCCCTGCTTATCTACCACATAACTGCGGTGTTGTTTGTCTTTATCAAGAGTTGTCCTGGAAGGATAAGGTATTTGAAGGCTGTCAGAACATTCTGTACAGCTAACATTTCTTTTTGATTAATGTGCAGGTGAATTTGTCCTGGGCTCCATTTGCCTTGAATGCATTTGCCTGCCATGTGAGCCCCCCATGCATAGATTGATGCGCCTGCTGTCACAATTTAGGAGGCAAAGGGTTGAGTGAAAGGAAGTCCCTTGTTGTGGTTGCAAGCCTCTTCCCACCAAAGGAACTCTGCCCTTAGAGAAGGAATGATAGGAATCACTGTTTCCAAGTCCTGAGTGTTTTGACAGAGCCTTTTTAAGTACAACTGAAGTTTCCTCGTATGCAGTCTTGCATATGGAAATAGTAGAATGCATAAGGCCATGAACCCCAGGGTTTGCAGTATTTTTCTTTTCAGATAGCTGGGTCTTGGTGGCCCATTAGCTTGAAGTAGTTTGTCAAATTAACCTGCTTTTCTGCATTGAGGAATGCCATCTGGGAAGTTGTGTTCAAGCTTGCTTCCAGGAATACAATCTGTTGGCTGAGCACAAGATGTGATTTCTTTTCACTGGTGTACCCCAGAGACGTTAGGAGTCTCTTAACAAATGCCAGGTGCTGAAGTAGCAATTCATGAATGTCCACCTGAATCAGGCAACCATCCAAGTATGGGTAAATTTGAATATTTCTCTGCCTGCAGTATGCAATGGTTGGAGGCAGGTACTTTGTGAATGCCCTGGGTGCAGTAGATAAGCCAATGGGAAGTGCAGAGAACTGATAGTGCATAGAGCCTGCCCCGAAACGTAGATTTTTCCTGCAAGATTCCATTATGGGGATGTGCCAATAAGCTTCTTTTAAGTCTAGGATGTCTAGGGTGACTAGCCAGGAGTCCTTGGCTAGCAATGGAAGCAGCTGTAGAAGTGCAAGTATTTTGAAATTTGGGACCACCGGGAGGTGTTGAGAATGGACATATCCAGGATAGGCGCCATGAGCTCTTTTTTCTGGGCACCAGGAACAGTCTGGAATAGAAACCCTGTCCCCTTTGTTGTATTGGAACAGGTTGAAAAGCCCTGAAACTGAGAAGAGAAAGCACTTGCTTTTGAGCCTCTGCCCACTGGTTTGAAGGAAGCTCTGGCAACAAGCTTGAGGCTGGCAGAGGAAATAGCATTGTATCCCAGGGATACATTCTAGGACCCACTGGTCCTGGGTAATGGACTTTTTTTTTTTGCATTCAGGGCGTGCTGGAGAAGATGACAAACATGTCATTGTGAACTTATTCCACAAGGGGGTGGCTTACACTCCATGTTTTTGAGGTGGGAAAACTCCATTGCTTAAATCTCTGCATACCCTAATACTGTAGTATTGGTGGTCTGCTGCCGCTGGGCTCGGACTGAGGAAGCCTGAGAGGGTCTGGAAAGGACCAGTTTTTTGAAGGCCAATGCCTACTGAATCTAGGTGGCTGTACCTGTAAGAAATCTTTAACAGTTTGCATACATTTAGCTTTCTCCATCTTAAGAGCTACTTCTCCTTTTGTGCCAAACAAACGTTCCTGGTTTAATGGAGCATCTAGTAATTTTTGCTCTGACATGGTCTGCCAAGGTTTGTTCCTTCAGCCAAGCATGCCATCTCAATACAGATCCAGTGACAGCAGCCCTGCAAGATGCTTCTAAGGCATGAAAACCACACTGCAAAGTATGTTTACTAATTTGGTTTGCAGAATGCCTTAACTCTTGTGAATCTTTATTCTCTGCACAATCTGGAAGCAACAACATTTTCTGTTTAATTAGTTCCATAATATGCTGCTGGCACTTCAACATATGAAACTGGCAATTTAAAGCCCTTATGGCAAGAGTTGCAGAGGTATATACCCTTCTTAGAATCCCTGCCGAATGGGTAGGGTTTTTGGCTGTAGTAGCCTTAACACCTTTAGATCCCTGGGAAAAGGGATCTGGATCCGCAGTGGGATTCTTAAAAAGAAATGTGTGAGAGTCGGGTACTCTGTAGTACCGGTCAGTTTTTCTAGGAGCTGGTGGTAAAGTATTAGGAGTAAGACTGGATTCCATGAAGACTTCATCTACAATACCCAGGACAGGGGGTATAGCTAGAGGCCTGTGCTGAGGCAAGTGTAAAAATTCTCAAAGTCTTTTTGGACTGTAGGTAGTCCAGGCATTCCCAGCGGAAATGCTCTCTTAAGGTATGCAAGGTTTCACCAAAAGAAAAGTCCTGTGGAGGGGAGGTGGAGGGAATGGAATCCTCATAGGTAGATAAGGGAATGTCCTGGTAATCAGAGGGACCAAAGCCTTAGGACTCACGGTCTGCAGAATTAGAAGGAAAATCAATCCTTTGTCTTATAGAGGGGAAGGGTTGGTTTCCCCTAATTAAAACTATAAGTTCTTCAGTTGAAGCATTTGTTTATGTGGCATGAGGGCTTGAGCATGTGCTTTAGTTGTCAGTTTTCAAGGCATAGTGCGAACTCTGGGCCTGAGAAACTTGGTAGTTTTAGTCACAAATGAAGTTGGTTTAATACGAAGGTCAGAATACATCCTCAGAAAACTGTGCCTGCACATTCAAGGTAGAGACATCTGCAGGCTCCACAGTCGAAGAAGCATCTTGTGGCATACTGGACTCCAAATGGGTCTCAGCAGAGGCCTGCAAATCTGTAGAAGCGGGTATCATGGGCTGCCGAAGGCACCTCACCGAGTACCAGCCTATGCGGTCTCTTGTCTTTATCCTTACGTTTTTTCGGGAGCTCGGTAGTCGGATGGCTTGTCAAAGCCATTTTGGAATATGGAGAGCGAAAGAATTTAGTGACAAAGATAGCCCGGCGAAGAATAGTTCAGGCATTAAACAGGGCACAAAACCTACGAGGAACGTCATGGTCTGGGCCTAAACAGGTGACGCAGTAAGAGTGAAAATCTGTGAGGTATTTGCTTTCCACAGGTAAAACAATTAACTTTTTCTGACATCGGTTAGAGCAAGAAAAAAAGGATCCCAACAGGGTACTTGGCATTAGAAGATTTCAGGTCTGAAACTAACAAAAATTTCAGGTAGCTGCCAACCAGCACTTGCGAACTGCTTCTGCTTCGGGCTCACACACTGCAAGAAAAGCTGATGTAATGGCGTCGGCTGCATGTTTTATACCCCTGATGTCCTGGAAGAGGAGACAGCACCAGACGCAGAAATCCCAAGACTGCTATTCGGGAAGACTGAGGGCTACCTGCAGGCAGATAAACCCAAGTGTGATGACTGAAACAGTGAAACACGAAGAACATCTGGTTTTGGGCTGGCAGCGAGTCTGGGGATCCACACATACATCATCTTTAAAACCTAATGCACACATGCTGAGGTCATACATTGGATGTACGACCTACGAACGGTAAAGCTTTGGTACCCCAGACGAACTTCATTAGTGATAACCCATGTCAGGAGTACTATAACAGTGACCTTCATTCAGGACATCACAAGTTTGTAAATGCTTCTAAAAGCTGGGGGAAATATGCAACATACTTCCATCAAGCTATTTCTGTTTACAATGATAAACACTGAGCCCATACCTTTTGAAATGGTTAATGCTGGTGACCACTGTGACCGTAGAATATCAAGGCAGATGCTACCATTACTGTTTATATTTGGATGATAAATTCTTGTTGTAAATGCAACCTGTGTGGATAAAACAGAGCTGCAATTATTTGGCCATTAAAATTCCCACACAACCGTAGGATAATAAAGGACATTGCTGGTGGAAACAGTTTGCTTACCTTTGGGGGTTTAAAGGGATAATCTGTTGGAAAGTGAATTGTCAAGAAGAATACACCTCCCTGATAAGGACTGTCATTCTGTCAAGAAAAAACAATATTAGAAAAGGGAAAAATGAGACTACTACAAATATTAAACCAGCTAGAAAATAATACTTACAGGTCCCATTATTGTGGCTTGCCAGTGAAACACTGCAAGAGACAAGAAATTTTTATGAACAAATTTAATGACTAATTTTATTAAAACTAGAACAGTTAAAAACTGCAAAAATGTAATATCCATTCAAATAGTGAGCATTCCATAGTTTTTACCTAGAAATGCAGGTTACATGCACAGTAAAAGCTTACTGCTGCCTCTATGATCAAGATAGAATTGTGAAACCTATAAAATATCTGTTTTCTCCAAAAGAAACCACACACACTGAAAGTGTCTGGGCAGGATGGCAAGACCCCTGCACCAACACCCCTTACTATACTAAACTTCACTGCTGCACTAAAGTGGAGAATACAGAAAATTCTTTAATGTACCACACAACAATTTTGAACTTCAAGAAAATGTTAAGTTAACCCCTGACCAACTTACCTTCTATTAAACAGTAGGAAATACATTCTTAACCAGGTGGTTTTGCAACTCAGGCTAGTAATAGCTACTTTACAACTTGCCAGAGCTAAAATTTTAAAAAGTAACCCATTAAAATATCTTGCACACATGCTGTAACACAAAGCAACCTAACTTAGTAATGAACAAATTCTAAACTAGTCAATTACATTTTGTTGTCCGTGTAGATTCCTTATGGCTATACAATGGATGATATTTAAATATTTACAAAAAATGGGAGTAGTTCATTAGGGGAACTCTAATGCAATCACAGATGGCAGCCTTAGAAAAATAAATGGATCACATATAAAATTTGATGGAAAGTTATGTGAAAACAAAGCACCTATGTTCAGAGAGGAAATGCAGCACATAACTGATACTTGGGACACTACACACCATAGCTGTCTCGCGTACCTTGCTGAGGTTCATAGGTTGGTACTAGGCTATCGGCCCTAGGGCATATACAAGCCTAGCCATAACAATTCCCTGGATATTTCTTCCCACAATTTACTTCCCTGGACCCATCTCCCATCCAAACGTCAAGGTTCCTTTTGAAGACGGCCAAGGAGGCGCTCTGCTTGACATGTATGGGCAGTTTATTCCAGAGTATGGGGAGTCTGTGTGTCAGGAATCTATCCCTTCCAGCATGTTTTGTTCATTGTGATG
The DNA here is from genome assembly GCF_019279795.1 of Protopterus annectens. Lineage (NCBI taxonomy): Eukaryota > Metazoa > Chordata > Ceratodontiformes > Protopteridae > Protopterus > Protopterus annectens. The sequence goes on from NC_056733.1 coordinate 1,764,513,130, forward strand.
ACAAGGTCTAGATCCCTGGAGCGTATGCCTCAGAGGGATTGGGATTTCCTTAAATGGAGCATGTCCAACAGCTCAGGGCTTGACATGGCCTTGCATGTTAAGTAGCGATCGCCTCTGAGTAGACTATATGCCACAGAGTATAGCTGGAGTTTTTTTTAGACAGTCAGCATAGGGCATCTGCTTTAGACCTGTGATTCTTTTAGTGAGGTATTTCTGCGGCCTTCCCAGCTGTTGCAGATGTCTTGTGAGGTACATACCAAACAGAGCGTTGTACTCTACAATGGGTCCAATGACAGATGAGTACAGTGGGACAAGGACTTCCTTTTTTCTGGATGAAAAGCCCTTAGTGATGAGGTGTGCCACATAAGGATTTCCTGACTGTTGTGGCAATGTGGTTATTGAAGGTAAAACCACTGTCCATGTGTCCCCAAATCTCTCATCACACTTTCGGTGTTTAGTGTACTGCCACCTACGTGGTAATTTAGGGGCACGTTTTTTTCCCAAAGGGGATAACTATACATTTCTTGGCAACTGGTTTACGGACTACACCAGAAAGTACATGGTGGTAAAGGGGCAAGCTCTAGACACCCCTGATGCAGCTTGCAGGAAGTCTCGATAGGTGGCAACTCTGACTGGATACAAACAGTACAAGGTTATGCACACTAATTAAAAAAACAGCTAAACCACTCACATCAATTCTTAAAAGTTGATTCCAGCAGTTAGATCACAGCAAATGTGCTTTCTTACCCTCTTCAGTACTAGTTTTAAAATTTTCAGCATATGTAACCCTTAACTACAGCCCCTGCCCCTTTCAAAACAGGCTTCGCTAATTGCCAGATTGTCACTTGGGCCCTTTACAAATGCAGACTCAACTCCAGTAAGTTGTTGTCCTTTCAAATAGTCCAAACCAAACATCAAGGAATTTGGGCATGGACTGAGAACCAAGGACTAAACTTGTCAGAAGTTTTAAACAAGACAACTATCAAGCAAAGACTATGTAGGAAGAGGAACCACTAGAATCTTGGGGAAAGGGGCAATGAAAGCACTGCAAGTCATTTCTCATCTATAGCTTTATATATATATATATATATACATATATATATATATATATATATATATATACATATATACACATACATACACACACTTTCATTTCACACTCATATTTCTTTGCTTTTTTTAGGACTGACTTCTTTAAGTGATTTACTAAGCAATCATAGGAACACAAAGGACAGCAGTCAGACAATATGCCATAAAAGGTTGTTGTGTACTTACCATAATGCTCCAACTGTGTTACCATTTTCATTCTTCCTCAACTGATGGATTCGAATCCAATCCTCTGATCTGAAGTGGCCTTTACTAAAGCTCATGGTAACCAAAAAGCTCAAGCTCCTCCCTTACCCATAATGCACCAATACTAAGCTACCTCAGATCTTGTTTACAGATTTTACCAGAACAGGAATATTTAACATTAATATAGGAAGCTCAAAATTGCATGTGCTCAGTAAAGGAACTAGACGTCCCACTAACAGCTCATTCAGCCAGAAATTTGAGAACAGAAAGGATGAGGGCTGGTGGGTTAGAAGCTATGGAAGAATGAAAATGGAATCTTCTGGCAAGGAAGCAGAGGACCATTCTTCAGCGTCACAATCATATCTTTCAGCACATGGAATCTGGCCTACATATTCCAGCTAACAAAGGATCCACCCTGCATTTCTGAAAGACCCCAGACATCTCAGATACATCCAAGAAATCTCAGATATTCATGTCTGGCCTCATAGTTTAGAGATGTACTAGGCTAACCACCACTAGGTCCTTTTAAGCCTAGCAATGCAGCTGACACGCAAGCACAGGGTTTGGAGATTACTCATTTACAAGCAGGGGCCTTGGAGATGAACCATTTACAGTCTGCCTAGTCATCCCCTCCACTTTCCAATTCTTAACCAGGCTGACAGTATAACTTCTCATTCTGAAAGAAACACTGCCCAGGCATACTGTCAGGCAGTGGTTTGTGCTTCAGTGTTTTAGGTCTCTCAACTTTGGAAACAATCCAAAATGGAGGCCTTGGGTCACAGGCAGGGGAAATGAAGCCTCAGTGTGGTCACTGAGAACTTCCTCATGTACAAGGATAGTGGAGGTCCCACCTTCCCCTTCTGCAGTCATAAACCACCACAGGGGCCTTTAAGCCTAGCCATGCATCCCAAGTTTAGGAACCTTATTATTCCAAGGAGTATATGTAGGCTACAGCTTGGGTGGTCAAGCAGTTATAGGCCACCTCTGTCAATTATGGACATGGATGCCAGACCAGGTGGTGAACTTCCAATATTCCATCCACTAGTCCAAGTTATGCTCAAACTGGGTTAGAGAAGAACTCTGCTTCACATGGATGGGAAGGCTGTTCTAGGGAAGTGGTAATCCAAGACACAACACATGTTGGAGGGACAGGTGTGTGACAAGCAGGGTTTAATCCTTACAGCAGGTAAATTCTGATTTGTTTTGCAGATGTGTAGTAGGTCTATCACAGCAGGATCCAAGGATGCCTTGTATGCCAGGCTTATCATTCCAGTCAGAAAATGAGCACAGGGATTGGGCTTTGAGGCTATCCATGTAGGACTTGTTTACACTCTAACCTTTTTGTGAGGAACAAGGACATTCCAGTTGTTGCATGTACCTGAAGGGGGCGCTGTATTAAATGACTGGTTTAATAAGGGTTCAATATAGTGGAACTAGTACTTCCTTTGAACCTAGATGTCATATCCTTGCTTATAAGTTGAGTAACACAATGACCTCCTTAGTACAGTGGACACATGGTCAAAGGCCAGTTACAGTCTACATGCGTCTACAAATCTCTGACTACTGGGTTTACTCTTAGGGATGTTATTACCAATGAGGTAGTTTCCACGGATAGCAGACTTCCCAAGGATTCTGCTTAAATTTCTGATAGTCTTTTGGATTTCTAATACCACAAGCGGAATGGACCCCATTTCTAGAACAAAACATTCACAAAATTAGTAATGTTTTAATCTGACTTAATACTGTTTCAAAGTATTTCTTGCCATGGAGTTTTAGACCATAGCTCTGGCACCAGTTACTTGTCAGTCAGCCCTTCTTGAATATACGCCCTTAGGAAGGTAAAGCTTTGGCTGGACGTCAGTTGACAGAAAAAAAAGATACATTAAGAATACTGCAAAAGTGATTTCGGTCAGAGCATCAGTGTCTTGGGGGTAACTGTATGACAGCACCTACTTTGCAAAAAGTCTACCTTTGGTAAGCTAGAGGGGCTTTGTTGGCCAAAATAGAGCAGACACAGCACACAGTCCTAAGGGTTGCAGCTAGTGACTGGCCTGTTTGTGGAGGTGGATTTCCCCTACCCTAACCTTCTTGGGTCTACGGTCATCTGGCTAGCAAATAAATGACATAAGGATTTATACCCAATTCCGCCAGTTTGTCTATGCCAGAGTAAGGTATTGTACCAAATGCCTTGGCCTGGTCAAGGTAGGCAATAGGTTCATACGTAGGTACTAGGCTATCGGCCCTAGGGCCCATACAAGCCTAGCCAAAAAATGTACCATGGCTTTCACCACCCAAGAAAATTATTTTCCTGCGCCCCTGTCGAGCAGAGCCACAGAAGTGATCCCCGGGGTGAATTTCCCATTTCCCATCCAATCATCAAGACTTTTCCTGAAGAGTGCTAATGATGAGCTCTGTTTGACATAGGTAGTCTGTTCCAGAGTATGGGAAGTCTCTGGGACAGGAATCTATCCCTCCAGCATGTTCTGTTTATTGCGGTGACAAGGTTTAGGTCCCTAGAGCGTGCAGCTCAGAGGGATTGAGATTTCTTTAAGTGGAGCATGTCCAACAGCTCTGGGTTTGACATAGCTTTGTACGTTAGGCAGAGATCGCCCCCGAGTAGGGAATAAAGCTGTAGTTTTTTGAGACCGTCTGCATAGGGCATCTGTTTGAGGCCAGTAATCCTCTTTGGGAGGTATTTCTGTGGTCTTTCCAGTTGTTGTAGATGTCTTGTGAGGTACATACCAAAAGGGGCGTTGTACTCTATATAATAGGTCCAATGACCTCTTTCTGGATGAGAATCCTTTTGTGATGAGATGAGTCACGTAGAAGGATTTCCTGACCACTGTGGCGATGTGATTATCAAAGGAGAGACTACTGTCCACCTGTGTCCCAAGGTCTCATCACATTTTCGGCATTAAGTAGACTACCAGCTATGTGATAGTTCATGGGTACAGAGTTTTTACCAAAGGGGATGACAATACACTTTTTGGCATTGAGCTTCAGGCCATGGCTTTGACACCAGGTATCTGTCTCAGTGAGGCCCTTTTGTAGTTTGTCCACATCGTTAGGAGTTTCGATTATGGCTCCTAGTTTGCAGTCATCTGCAAACTTTGTTAGCCAAAGACCTTCTGTATTGGCCTGCACTTCAGAGAAGTAGATACCAAACAGGAGAGGGCCCAGGACTGAACCCTGTGGTAACTCCACTTGTCACTGGTCTGATGTCGGATTTGGAATCAGTTACTTTCACAGTGTGGGTTCTGTCCGTGAGCCAGTTGGCAGCCCATCTTGTGACATAGGGATTTATACCTAGTTTAGTGAGCTTATCTATAATTCCAGAGTGGGGGATGGTGTTGAAAGCCTTGGCGAGATCTAGATAAGCTGTTTGAACCATTTTACCCTCATCTATGGCTTTGGTGACTGCTTCAAAGAAGTCAATCAGGTTTAGGAGACATGATCTGCCTTTTACAAATCCAAACTGGGTAGGGTCCAGAGTTTGGAGATTACCAATGTCTTTGTTTATGAGTTCCACGATGATACGTTCCCCATGGCCTTGCAGACCAGGCTCGTCAGGCTAATGGGGCGGTAGTTCCCGGGGTCCGTCGTGGCTCCCCCTTTGTGGAGTGGGATAACAGTCACGGTGCGCCATTCAGTGGGTACAAAGCCTGAGGTGAGGCTATGATTGAACATGATACTTAGGTAGGGTGCCCGTTCATTCTGTAGTCCGTGTAGAACGCAGCCTGGATATTGTTAGGTCCCATGGATGCTGTGTTCTTGGCTTTGGAGAGTGTGTTTTTTACCTGTGCAGCCGTGATTATAGGAACTTTGCATTCTTCCAGTATAGAGATGGGCCCTCTAGGGGGTGAGGGGGGTAAAGTTAGCACTGAATCTATCTGCTAGGATGTTGGCAATATCAGTTGGTTCTGTATCTTTACTGCCATTGTGCTGTAACTCAGAGCAGATCTGAGTGTTCCCATTTAGATTCTTGACATAGCTATAGAATGCTTTGTGGTTGTCTTTAGAGTCAGTGGCAATTTTGTTTTCGTAACTAGCTTTGGAGGATTTTATGAGGGATCTCAGCTTCTTACTGAGGTTGACCAGGGAGTTCCTTCAGTCATGGGATTTTACTCTTTTGCAACAGTTTCTTTCTTCTGTTGTAGAGTTTGTTTACGGCAGAGGACCACCAGATTTGCTTCCTTTTTTTGGAGGAGAACATCTTGGTTCTATTAGGGATAGCATGATCCATATGCACCATTCTGCCACAATCTACTGCTTAGCTGACCTTCTCGAAGGAGTCCATCAGGCTGAGTACAAGACTTGACTGACAAAACCAAACTGGGTTAGATCCAGTGTCTGAAAATTTCTTACACCATTGTTCATTATCAGGGAAATTAATTCCATAGCTTTGCATGCAAGACTAGTCAGACATATGAATGCATAGTTACTGGGCTCCTTAGATGGCCTGCACTTGTGTAGAGCGATGACAGGCTTCTCGCAGTGTGAATGGAGAACTGCAGCTGTCTGGAGGCTACGGTTAAGTAGCGGCTTTCAGTGATCCTAATACAGTGTTTCATGCTATTTAGGAAGCATCCTGGGATATTAGACCCATCAATGTGGTATGTTTGGCCTTGGGAGCATGTTGAGGACCTGCTCCCTAGTGACTTTTTGGGGGGGGGGGGGTATGTTCAATATATTTCCTTGGGGTGGGAAAGGGGTAAAATTGCAGTAGAATTTCTCACCCAGTAATTTTCTATAACATCTGGCTCAGCGTAGATGGCTCCAGCTACAATTAGTTCTACAAATCGTTTGGTACTGCCTTTGAGGTTGTGGAAATAGCTAAAGAAAGCCTTATGGTTGTCTTTGGCCAGGGAGGCTATTTTACCTCAGACTTAGTTTGGGTATAACTCTCTGCCCTCCAGATTGCTGGTTTAGATTAATGAGAAATGTTTTATCCTACAGGGTGCACTGTTCTCCCAGGTTAGCGAGAATCAGATTCAGTTTGTGTCAGTGACACTATGGACTAATTGTCCCAAGCTGCAGGGAAAAACCAGGAATCTCTGGGCCTGCAAGTTTGGGCTTGTGTACAATTCTAGCAGGGTAGTTATGGTCACCGAGGAATACGGTACAGGGTTGAACAGTGAGCATCTTCAGCAAGTTTGCATTTCCTGGATCATACAGGGGGACTTGAAGCTTGCAAGGATATTGAGGTAAAAATCAAGATGCCCCCAGCTTTAGTCCCTACTTGTGCAGTAGCTGACCTAAATATTTATACAGGAGCTTAATTACATGATTTTTAAATTTCTTACATGAACATTTTAACGAAAGAAATTAAACTAACTACTGAAGAGAGGCATAACTGAAGTATTTATAGCAGGGTCTATATCAGATTATTGAACTTTTAAAAGTTTGAACACCATATGGTCAACACCATATGTTCAAACTCTTAAAAATTTGAAAATCAAATAAAAAAGAAAACTACCTGAAAGGTTAAGCAGGTGGGGGCAAAGCCTCCCTTCACCCCCCCCACACCCCCCGCACTTTAAATATACCAACTCTGAGATTGCACTACAGTGCAGACAATGAAAAACTTCCATTTCCATACTGTATGGAGATCTCTGTAGAAACGTTTGAACATTTAAATGTTCGATCATATGGTGTTGACCATTTAAATGTTCAACAATGTAATATAGACCCCCTTATAGCATGATGGCTGCAGGGGAGTTTATCAGTTTAGTAATTTGACAGACAAGTAGAATGTAGCTTAAAAAACGAGAAATGAAAGGAATTTGTGGAAATGAGCAGGAAGATGCAGACAAAGGAAGAATTGCAGTTTGCGGCGAGATGTGAGAAGGAAAAACAGTTTTGGAAATAAATGCAGCATTAGGAGGAGTAAGAAGATAAAAAAAAGACTGGGAAACAAGGTGGCTGTTAAGACCTGGAGAAAAATAATCAGAGTACAGTAGAGAGAGTCGATTATCCAAATTAATTGGGACCTAGGGTAGTTTGGATAATCAGACATGCATTGAACTGGATTAAAAAACAAAACACCCTTCTAAAATCTTGTTTTTCTGCAAGCAGGGAATATGCTTTTCAAACATTCAGCAATTCCAGTGGACAAAAATATTTTTCACACCCGAGCAGGCTACAAGCTCAAGAAAAACGCATACACGAATAACTAACATTTACTTATTCAGACTTTTTCTTACCCGAAAACTTTGGAAGGATGCACTCATAATTGACATTTCGGATAATAGACTACTGTAAAAACTAAAGTCAAATCACCTTCTGTTGACATTGTGGCATCATCCTTTCAGAGGGTAGGATGTTGCTCAATCCCAAGCTCATACCAGCTTGGGATATAGGAGGTTGAAACATAAGGCAGTATTCCTAGTCATGCTTTGGGTTGAAGCAGAATACTTACTATGAAAATCTATGAGGGGATAAGTTTCCCCACAAGCCACACAATTACCTAGTAAAGTACAGAAATCAAATTTTGTAGTGTTTGGTAAAGGTATGTACAAATGACAAAGTGGCTGCCTCCAAGAAGAACCTGAAGTCTACTGCTTTATGGAAAGCCCTCAGTGAAACGTGCTTTAGGGAAAGATGGGAAGGACTCACCATACCATGACACATACCATGAAAGACAGCCTTTGAAATCCAACCTGCAATACTTTGCTTTCAGACCATTTCTTTTATCTCCCCTCAGCTGGGGCAGCCAAACAGCTACTCAGTCTTTAAGGACTTAGTTCTGTTCAGGTAAAAATCAGAATTGCCTGTGAATGTCTAAAGTATAAAGATATAGAAAGAGTATGGGAGCCTTCTTTTGCACCTTGAGAAGAATTACTGGCAGAAGAGTGAAGGCATAGAGGAACTCCTCACTACTAGAAATAGAAGGCATCTGTCCTCCAGGTTGTGGGAGGAGGATCCTGTTGCAGAAGTGGGGGAATTGATGCTTGCTTGAAGAAGCAGCGGTGTACCAGAGGACTGCCACTCTGAATAGACAGGTTTTCACAACACCACAGTTCAAAGTCCACTCGAAGGTTCCTCCAGGGAATGACTTAAGCGGTCTGCTAGTAGTGTTCTGAGAATGTATGTGCCTGTGAGCGTATGTTAATGTGCGTTTCCAAGTTCCATGCCTCCTATGCTAATCTGCACAGCTAGAACACCTGGCGCCTACCTGGTTACATACCACGACTATGGTGCTGTCTGTGTACACTTGGAGCGGTCCTAGTTTCCAAAGGTGGGTGAAAAAACTGAAGAGACTCCAGACGAGCCAGGGCTTTACTAAAAAAGATCACCCAAACTCTGGCACAACTTGCTAGGAGGGAAAGGTTTGTTTGTTTTTGCTTTCTTGTATTTTCTGTTGCCATATCGTCTTCCTCTATTTTGTAGATCGTGACTCATTTTCTTTACACTGTTGTACTTGCTCACAGGAGTTTACTAGACTAATGACCAACAAGGGCCTTTTAGAAAGTCTAGCCATGCATCCCAAACCTCTGACAAGCTCTGGTACCCTTCTGGTACCAAATCAGGGATGAATCTGTTCCCCATCCAATTGTCCAAGCTGCACTTGAATTAGATTTTGGAGGAACTCTGTTTCACATGAATGGGGAGCCTGCTCCAGAGAAGGGGTAGTTTCTGGGATACATACCCATCTCTCCAGCAGGTCCCATTTATAAATCACAGGCAAGGTTCAAGTCTTTAGAATGGGTAATTCAAGTGCTGTTTGTTTTGTGGATATGCAGGAGGTCCATAGGAGTGGAGTCTGACAATTTCCTGCATGCCAGGCATAGACCTCCTCTCAACAGCCTGCAGGAGATAAAATACAGGGATAGGTAAAGTTACTTATGCCCTGTATTCTTTTAGGGAGAAACCTCTGTGGATGTTCCAGTTGCTGGATATGCTTGGTTAGGTACATAAAGGGGGCACTGTACTCCGTGATAGGTCTGCTGAATGTCAAATACAGTGGAACAATGACTTCCGTAGACCTAGATGCCATACCTTTGTTTAAAGGTTGCACAACATCGAATGACTTCCTCACTACTGTAGACACACAATGGTCAAAGTCTAAATTACTGTGTGCGTCTCCAAGGTCCTACTGGGTCAGCTCTTAGCAGTGTTAATATAATAGTTATCAAGGGTGGAGAACTTCCCAAAGAATACTATTATGCATTTCTTGGCATTTAGTTTTATTCCATGGTTCTGGCAACAGTTGTACATCTATGTCAGCCCTACCAGGAGAAAGACAAACTGTGCAAGAACTTAACCATAATGATAGAGGTCTCTTCTCTGTTGCAGTATTCCTGACATAAGGGAGTTGCCTGCAAGGCAATGACCTGACGGCAAGTATATCAAAGTCTTACTACCTAGGGTGCACAACACATCTAACGTAGGCCACTAGCAGAAGTCAGCCATAAGAGTGACATACATGTGCACCACCCGCAGAACAGAGGCCCCAATTGGAGACAGAGTAAGGGAAAGAGGACCAATTTATCCAAGAAGGGAAAGCAATGGGGGGGGAGGAGAGAGGGATGGAATACTGCAACAGAGAAGAGAAGGACATCTATTGTTATAGTAAGTTCTTACACAACAAATATACGTCCTTCTGTTCATCTGTTGCAGTACTCCTGACAAAGGAGTACAAAAGCTCATGCAGAAAGGGAGGAGGATATGGCAGAGGAATTTTCCTTGAAGCCAAGGAGAATGGCATTAGCAAATCCTGCCCTGGATCTGGAAATGAAATCCAGCTTGTGTTTGGTGAAGGTGGACAGATGCCCAAGTAGCTGCTTCTAAGACAGAGTTGGTGTCCAACCCTTTGAGGGAAGCCCCTGAAGACCCTGCCCTTGTGGAGTGAGCTTTGACACAGCCTGGAAGAACTTTACCATGGTGGGAATAGCAAAAGGCAATGGATTTGGATATCCAATTGGAGACTGCCCGTGTCCAAACACTGTCCCAGAGCCCTGGGGTTAAAGGACAAACAGTTGACCCGTTTTCATAAAGGGTTTAGTCTAGTGTAAAACCTGAGTTGTTTGTATACATCAGCGGTACGAAGGATCCTCTCACTACTGTTCTGGAGAGACAGGAAAAAAAGGGAGTCTAACAGTTTGGTTTAAGGACAATTCATTTACTACCTTTAGCATGAAGGAAGGATTGGTTCAATGGGAAATCCAGTCTTTGTGGAAAGACAGGAAAGGAGGAGATGCCAAAAGGGCCTGTAATTCCAAAACCTGCCTGACGGAGATAATGGCCACCAGAACGGCAGTTTTCCAAGTAAAGTATTTGAGAGAGAGAGAGAGAGAAAGATGGTTCTCAAAAGGGGCTCGAGTCAGTTTCTCCTACACAAAGTTGATGTCCCAGGGTGGAGCTACAGGTCTCCTGGGAGGTCTGATGTGAAGGGCGCCTTTCAAGAATTGATTTGCTTCAAATCTGGAAGCTAAGGGTGGAGAAAATGGCAAATGGGCACAGAAAGCTGACAGATGTGCTTTTATGGAATAGTAAGATAATTCTTCATTACGCAATTCACACATATGACAGAACCATAAGTGGGTCCTGTTTTTTGTTAAGACACCCAAATAAGAATCTCTTCCATTTGGAGACGCAAGATTTTCTAGTATTGGGTTTCCTGGCCTCTTACAGGACTTGAAGCACATTCTCAGAATAAAGATGTCTAAAAGAAATCAGGGCTCTATCCCCCACAGGGTGAGAGGATCCCAAAGTGTGGGTGATGAGTGAGCCCTTGTTCATTGATAGAAGGTCCACTCTGTAGGGTAATCTGTGGCGACTGCCTTTGGCTAGATGGAGCAGAGGGAACCAATGCAGCCTTAGCCAATATGGAGTCGCCAGCAAGATGTTTGGTTTGTCCTGTTGAATTTTCAGCAGGACTTTCAGAATACGTGAAGGGGGAAATGCATACAGGAATTTCCCCTTCCAGAAGATTGATAGGGCATCACACTCTCCATGCCTGCAAATGGGGTGCTCTGGCACAGAACTTTATTTATTGACATTTGTTAACCGGGTTTGTCCAACTGGGCTTGTGGCCCATTTTCAGTGGAGACCCGAGGAGAAAAGCTCCAGTAGTACATTTTTAAACAAGTACAATTTTAAACAATATTGATATAATAGCAATTATAGCAAAAAGATTCACATATGTTGGGTTACACTCAAAGTTAAAGTTGCATTAAAGAACCTTAGTAACAATTTTACATTGATATAGTTCAACAGGTCAAAAATAAAACATTTTTGTTTGTATAAAATTATGCAAATGTATAGTTGACACACTGGAGAGAGAGGTGTAATGAGGTACTAAGTATGGACCTTTTGAGGGTACATAAATGGAAGGAAGACTAGGTGGGGTCATGGCAAGGGCAGGTCCTGGAATTGAGAAAATAAGCTTTTAGTTCATTTTTAAAGTGGGAGGTGTGGAGATTGAACGCAAGTCAAGAGGAAGTTTGTTCCAAGCATGGGCAAGGGTGTGTTTGTAGAGTAGTTTGCCTACTGACCTTTTTGGATGGTAGACATCTAGTAACTTTTGGTTAGAAGTACGGAGGGTCCGGGATGGGATGTAGAAGGAGACTAAGGAAGACAGATGGACAGAAGGTTTTCTAAAGAATAGAGTGTAGCATATGAAATTGATAAGATTTTGGAAGCTGCTTGTTGAGGGGGAGTCTGTACAACACCCCACTGGTGGACAAATGTGGACAAAGGTCTAGGAACACATCCCTGCAAAGCATCCATTCGTGGGCCTGTGTTCTGGATCTGCTTAGAGTGTCTGCCACAGCATTCTGAATGGAAGGGATGTAGACCATCTGGAGGGAAACATCTAGGAGACATGACAGATCCCAGGCCTGTATGCTAGCCTGCACAGGAGATAGGATCTTGTGCCCCCCCCCCCCACCCAGTTTGTTGATAAACCAGCAGCCATATTTGTCTGTGTTTAGCCTCCCTGTTGAGCAGGAATTGGAAGGCTTGAAGGGCGAGGATTAGTGCCTTAATTTCCTTGACGTTTATGTGACCCCTCCTCGGGGAGTGTCCACTGTCCTTGTACTGTGGCGGCCCAGGGCTGCTCCCCAGCCCACGTCCGATGCATCTGTGTACAGCACGAGTTGGTGGCAGTGGGTGAATGGGGAGGCCTGGGTTTAGAGGCAGCTGTGTTATCCACCACTGGAGCTCCTTTTTGAGACAGGGTAGAATAGAATTTGGTACATCAGAGTGGGCATGGAGAGACCACACTGACTTAAGGAACCATTGGAATTTCCTCATGTGTAGTCTTGCTACAGGAAGCATAGGGATGGTGGATGCCATCAACCCCAACATTCTCAGGAACCATCTTGCAGACAGTAGCTCAAGGGGGAGAATCTCTGCAAAGAGCAGAAAATCTCCTGTGCCTTGTCACACAGAAGAGACACTACTATACTCTTGGTTTGAAATCTGCATCCCAGAAAGACATGGTCCTGGGATGACTGAAATTTATGGTGAATCCCAGCTTTGTAAAATGCCAATGGTCAACTGGAGAGTTTTGCTCAATTCCATTTGGGAAAAGGCTAGAGTCAAAAGACAGTCACGGTAGGGGAAATTAGAATACCTTTGAGTCTGTAGAAGACTACCACAGGTGCTAGGCATTTTGAGAAGACTCTCGAGGCAGTGGAGAATCCAAAAGGCAAAGCCAAGAACAGATAGTGTGAGGATCCCACACAGAAGCATAGGAATCTCCTGTATCTGGGGTGAATGGTATATGGAAGTAAGGATCCTTGATATCTATGGAGACTAGTAATGCTCGAGGGAGGATAACAGAATAAGGTTTGCAGGGTAAACATTTTGAATGAGAGAACTATGAGGAAAGTCAATAAGGTAGGAGAGGTCTAGGACTGGTCTCCAAGTACCTTCCTTCCTGGGAACTAGGAATAGGCAAGAGTAGAAGCCTCTGCCCTCGTCCTGGAGACAGGTTTGATAGTGCCCTGTTTCAGCAGGTTTTGCAGGACTGTAGGAAGAGAGGCTCCTGTTCTTTTGGAGGTTGGGGTATACCCCTAAAGAGAGGCACCTTGTGCCAGACCATGGAGTAGCCCCCTTTTGATTGTGCTAAACACCCAAGAGTCTTGGGTGAGGAGTTCCCAGCATGGAAGGGATAGGGTTAGGTACTGGAAGAGGGTTGGGTGCTGTGACCTCTTGGAGTCACGAGGAGCCTTTCCAATCAGGAAAGGGCAACTTAGCAAGTTGAGAAGAGGAGGACGATGCAAGAAACTGACGAGTTTTCTTAGGCTTTCTTTGAGGTTTTGATTGTGGAGTTCTGGATTGCCTGCATATAAAGACTTGTTTTGCAGGGTAAAAACCTGTGAAAAGTGGGCACAGGAGATACCAGAATGTCCTCAAGGTCTAAGTTCCTTACTTTTCTCTTGCAAAGATCTGAACAGTTCTGCAAAGAGTTTACCAAAATGGGCAGAGTTGTCCAAGGGGGCATCCATTAGTTTTGCCTTAATGTCCTCCAAGAGGGACTGAAGCCTTAGCCAGGCAAATCATCCTAGGTCAAAAGAGAAAGACAGCAATGACAAAGGATGCCAAGGCCTTGCTTTCAGAGTCTGGCATGTCTAAAAAGTTTTGAAAGTGGAGACAGGAGTTCTGGATCACACCTGGTCATATGGGTCTGCTAGTTCAGAGCTCTGAAGGGCAGGACGGCTGAGGTATAGATTTTTTTGTCTAGCCTCTGTCTGCTATCCTTACCTGAAGGAAGGAAGGAAGGAAGCAACCTGGGAGGCTTCAAAAGGCTAGTAAAATCATAGAAGGATGGGTCTGCAACTGGGGCCTTGAAAAGAGACTTGCAGTCCTTGGGTACATTGTAGTACCTGCCTGGCTTTTTTTTGAGTTGGAGGCTGAAAGCCATGATGAGTGGAAGTAAACGCAAAAGCATCTAAAAAGGCTGATATAACAGGAGGAATGGCTGAAGGCTAGGGTACTACACTTGGAGGTCATAACGTTTTTGGGCATCTGACATCAGTGTACTGTTGCATTTGAAGTGGTCACGCATTCTGGACACAGTCTGCCCAAATGAAATTCTCCATGGGAGATGGTTAAATTTGGGAAGCATAATTTAACGGTGAAGGGATACGAGATAAGTAATCCAATTGGATCACTGTCCTCAGATGAATCTTCCTCAGAAGTGGCTTAAGGCCTATGTCTTTTCTGTGATGAGTTAGGCCAGGCAGGAGGAGGAGGGTGACCAGAGAAAGGTTTAAGCGCCATGAAGGCCTTAAATAGGCCTTGTGGGAAATTTTGCCTTTCCTTCAGAGGGTCGAAAGGGGATGAAACATGCTTATTTTTTTGCTGGAGTATCCATGCGATGCAAAGAAAGCAGACTGGACGGAGGCCTACATTCTACCAAGTCCAAGTAGACGTCCTCCACAACAATGATTTGAGTAGCCCCCCCTCAGGGCCTTCAGACACAGTAAGCCTGGTTTCCCTGGATATCAGTACACTGTCTAGGACAAGTGATCCAACTGGTGGCAAAAAAAAGTTCTGTGGGGGATGCACGTGTACATCACTTATGGCAGACGTCTGCTAGTGGCCTACATCAGACATATAGCGCACCCTAGGTAGAAGACTGACACTGGGTTGCTGCCTTGGCAGGCACCTCCCCAAGTCAGGATAACTGCAACAAATGAACAGAAGGACATTTATGTCAGTGGATGATTCAATGTTGGCTCCTAATTTACAATCTTCTGCAAATTTAGTTAGAGGTCACTAGCTGTTGCCTCAACTTCAGAGAAGCAAATGCCAAAGAGGAGCAGTCCCAAGACAGATCCCCGAAGGACTCCACTTGAGACTGACTTCTTTGTAGAGATGGACTCCTAATTCTAACTTCTTGGGTCCTGTCAGCCAGCTGGCTATACACTGAATGACATAAGGGTTTGCATCTAACCTCTTCAGGTTTGTCAACAATGCCAGAGTGGGATAATGCGTCAAATGCCTCAGCCAGGTAAAGGTAGGCAGTGTGAACCATTCTGGCCTCATCCATTGCTTTGGTGACCTTCTCAAAGCAGTCCACCAGGCTGAGTAAGCATGACATGTCCTTGAGCAAACCAAACTGGGTTGGGTACAGTGTCTAGAGGTTTCCTGGGTCAGTACTGATTCATTTCCATGACCATTCTTATGGCAATGCACACTAGACTAGTGAGACTTCTACAGGCCCTGGAAACTGCAGACCCACATGACCCACCTTTGTGCAGAGAGATAACAGTTTCTGTTCTCCATTCATGGGGCATGAAACCTGTTTACAGGCTACTGTTAAGCAGCAATCCTAGAGGGCCTGATCATGATTCATGCTCTTCAGAAGGGATCCTGAGATGCTGCCTGGGCCCAATGAAGCAGTGTTCTTGGCCTTAGAAAGAGCATTAAGGACCTGTTCTCCCTTGTGATAGCTGTGGAATTTCTACTTGACAGTACTGCCTGAGGGAAGGTTGAATGAGATGTGAAAAGTTGGAGCTGAATGGCTGTCACCAAGTTAGCTATATCTTCTGGCTTAGTATAGGTGGTTCCATTTACAATAAGCTATGCACACATTTGTGCACTGCCTTTGATACGGATATAGCTAAAGAATAACTTGTGGTTGTCCTTGGCCTGGTAGATGAAATTTACCTCAAATTTGGCATTGTAGACCATTTGTCCTCAGAGTTGTTGGTTTAGTTTCATGAGAGTGCTTTTATCCTGTGGGGTGCTGCACCTCCTAATTTTTGGCACGACTGTCTTCCTTCTGTTATACTGCATATGTGATTCTACCAGGGTGACTTTTTCAGTCCTGTACTCCTTCCTGGTGGGTACAGCTGCCTCTATGCAGCTGTTAACATGCATGTATTGGGCTTTTGTGAACAATTCTGCAGAGGCAGCAGTGTTCTCAGAGTTTACGGGGACTTGAAATTTTGCCAGCTTATCACTTAATAGTAGGAAGTTAACCTTACTGTAGTTCCCGAATATTCCAGTGTGAAGATGCCAGCCTAGCCAGAGAGAATTATTCTGTCATTTCTAAATATTAATGTAAGCCACAGGCTTGTTCTCAAAGTGAAAATATTGCATTGGATATTGATCTGCAAAAATGTAACAGTGCTCTCTGCTGTAACAAAGCTCATAAGTAAATTCTTTGATGTCAAAATTCGGAGCCGATATGTCTGGATGAAGTTATTCAGGCTATTGTCTTTAGACCGGAGTTAATTGCTAGAATTTGCACTTATAATTTCTTTTATTGCCCTGGCTTCCAAGATCAAAAGGGCCATTAACCTCAGAGTCTGTTAGCCTGGGAAACAGAAAGAAATCATGTCTTGAACATTTCT
>NC_056733.1:1764530233-1764576373 GCF_019279795.1 Protopterus annectens
ATATATATATATGTATATATATGTGTGTGTGTGTATGTGTATATATATATATATATATATATATATATCTATATATGTAAATATATGTGTGTGTGTATATGTATGTATGTATGTATATATATATATGTGTGTGTATATATATATTCTTATCACAGATCTAGTTACAGCAGCTCTGTAAGAGGCCTCCAAGGAATCAGAACCACATTGCAAAGTATGTTTTCCAACTTGTTCAGCTGAATGCAATAAGTCCTGCAACTCTTTATTTTCCACAGTCAGAAATCAACATTTTCTGTTTAAGTAAACCCATGACTTACTGTTGATGTTTAAGCATATGAAATTGACAGTTTAAGGCCCTGATTGCCAATGTTGCAGACGTGTAAACCTTCTTTATCCCATCTATCCAGTGCTCTGGAATCTCTATCAGAAGGGGTAGGATTTTTAGCAGAAAAGGCCTTAACACCCTTGGGACCTTGAGAAATGGATTCAGAGTCAGCAGTAGGGTTTTTAAAAAGGAATTTGTGGATGTCAGGAACCATGTAGTATCTGGCTTACTAGGAGCCGGAGGCTGGGAAGCAGGAGTCATACTGGATTCTGAGAAAACATCAACATTGTCAAGAACAGGAGTATAGCCAAGGGCCTATGGTGAGGAAGACTAAGAAAATCCATAAGTCTTTTTTTAGATTGTGGGAAATCTTGTGACTCCCAGTGAAAGTATTCCCTTAAGGTATGCAGAGTTTCTCCAAAAGAAAAAAACCTCAGGAAGGATTAGCAGAAGGGATGGAGTCTTCTGCATCAGAGTTCTCATAAGTGGGTATAGATAATTCCTCATCAGAAGCGGAATCATAAGAAATTGAAACCTGTTCTGAAGATTTCAGTCAGTGCTTTGCCTAGGCCTTTTAGAAGGGGGATGGGTACCCCTGATCAAGGTAATTAAATCCTTGGCCATTTTGATCATTTGTTTTTTATGCATTGGGGCCTGTACACGTGGCCCATGCATCGTTTTTTGACGTAGAAGTAGTTTTTGGCCTTAATTTGGAAGATGGCATCCATTTAATATACAAATCTTTAGGCCTGAAAACACATTCAGAAGCTGGTGCCTGCTCAGTGGCTCCGGACCCATCTAAGGTAGAGATATTCACTGGTTCAATACTTACCATCTCGCGGCATACCGGACTCCGAAAGGGTCTCAGTAGAGGCCTGGGAATCGAAAGTAGCGACTATCAGGGGCTGCGAAAGCACCTCACTGAGTACCGCCGACTGGTTTAGGAGAAGCTTGTCATTGGTTTTGGACCTTGACGGTCTGTTTGTCTTTTTCGTTGCATTTTTTTTTAGGTATTTCGGAAGTCAGATTTCTGACTGACCTTTCTGGATAGTTAAATCTTGAGCCAAAATATTTAGAAGCAAAAATATACTGACGTTTAATAGTGCGTTGTTAAATTTAGCACAAAACGGACAGCAAGGCACATTATGGTCAGGGCCTAGGCAAAGAATACAGTACAAATGAAAATCCTTGAGTATTTGCTTCCCTCAAGTAATAGTTATTAACTTTTCCTGACTTCGGTAAGGAGTAAGAAAGTTTGTCCAACTGGGTACTTAGCTTTTAGTTGAAGACTTCGGTTCTGTAACTCAAACGAAAATTTCAGGAGTTTGCCAACCGGCACTTGTGAACTGCTTCTGCTTTGGGCATCGCGCGGCAAGAAAGACTGATGTAATGGCTTCTGCTGCATGTTTTATACCCCTGACCTGACGACATGGAAGAAGGGAAAGCAACCAACGCAGGACCCAAGACTTTGTTAATCAGGCCAACTGAGGGCAACCTGCCAGCAGATTACCCGAATGTAATGACTGCAACAGTGAAACACGAAGAACATCAATGATCAAAATGGCTGAAGATCTTATTACTCTAATCAGGGGTAGTCAACCCCCCCCCCCTTTCTAAGAGGGCTGAGCTTGACTATGAATCTTCTGATCAGGACTCTTGTTTCTTCTGATTCTTCTAATGACCTGGATTTGTCCATACCTACTTATGAGGATTTTGATGCAGAGGATTCCTTTCCCTCTTCTTCTCCCCTGAGGACTTTTCTTTTGGGGAAACTTTACATACCTTAAGGGAGCGTTTCCACTGGGAAAGTCAGGAATTTTCTGAATCTAAAAAGAGGCTTAGGGATTTCTTTCTACCTCAGCATAGGCCTTTGGCTATACCTCCTGTACTAGACCTTGTTGATGTGTTTTCGGAATCCAGTATGGCCCCTGATTCCCTGCCTCCGGCTCCTAGTAAACCTGACTAATACTACGGGGTTCCTGAGTCCCACAAGTTCCTTTTCAAAAATCCTGTTGAGGCTCTAGAAAACATTTCTCAGGGGCCCAAGGGCATTAAGGCTTCTACTGCTAAAAATCCTACCCCTTCTGATAGAGACTCAAGGGCGCTGGATAGATGGGGTAAAAAAGTTTATACTTTTGCAACCTTTGCAATCAGGGCTTTGCCAATTTCATATGTTAAAATATCAACAGCATATTATTGGACTGCTTAAACAGGAAATGATTATCTCTGTGTGGAAAATAGATTTACTGAATTTATTGCATTTTGCTGAACAAGTTGGAAAACATACTTTGCGATGTGGTTTTGATTCTTTAGAGGCCTCTTGCAGGGCGGCTGTTACTGGGTCTGTGCTTAGAAGGCATGCTTGGCTTAAGGAGCAATCTCTGCCTGACCATGTTAAACCAGAATTGTTGGATGCTCCTTTAAAATCAGGACTGCCTGTTTGGCAATAAGGCTTAAGTTCTAAAAAAAGATGGAAGATAAAGCTTAATCTATGCAAACTGTAAAAGATTTCTTGCAAGTGCAACCTCCTAGATTTAGTAGGCACTGGCTTACTAAGAATTGATCCTTTCCAACTCCTTCCAGATCCTCTCAAGCCAAACCCAGACACACCAAAAGCACCAGGTTTCGGTCCCAGGGGCTCTCAGAACTAAGCATTTGGGGGGCCTCCACTTGTAACCAGTCTCAATGATTTTCTTTTAAAATTACCAAGCACTTACCTTTTAGCTGCCCCTTTGGGGAGAAAA
This sequence comes from Protopterus annectens, assembly GCF_019279795.1. Classification (NCBI taxonomy): domain Eukaryota; kingdom Metazoa; phylum Chordata; order Ceratodontiformes; family Protopteridae; genus Protopterus; species Protopterus annectens. The sequence continues at coordinate 1,764,533,300 of NC_056733.1, forward strand.
ATTGCTCTTCATGCAAAAAACTGGGAACTCCTAACCCAGGACAAATGGGTTTTAAATAGTGTCCCAGGGATACATATTTAATTTCTACACGTTGCCAACAACAAACGGCTGGCCAGACCTGACCCCAAATCAGTGGGCAGAGGCTCAAAAAAAGAACTTTTCCTGTTCTGTTACTGGTTGAATAGCCCCCATGTTAGAGGGAAAGGGACAAGGTTTCTTTTGCAGGCTTTTCCCGGTACCCAGAAAAGACAAGTCATGGCGTCCAATTCTGGACCTGTCTAAACACCTTTCTGGACATTCCAAAATTCAAGATGCTGACTATTCACCTATTACTTCCTATACTAGGCAAAGATGCCTGGTTGGCATCTCTAGATTTAAAAGAAGCTTATCTGCATATCCCAATCAGGGAATCTTGCAGAAGATACCTACACTTCAAAGCAGGCTACTTGTATTCAGTTCTGTTTGGCTTGTCTACTGCGCCCAGGGTATTCAAAGTGCCTGGCTCCAGTAATTGCATTTTGCAAGCAAAGCAATATTCAGATATATCCATACCTGGACGATTGTCTAATTCAGGCAGAAAACCAGACCCTACTTATAAATCTGGCATTTGTAAAAAGGGTTCAAACTTGTCTGGGGTACACCATAAACGAAAAGAAGTCACAACTGGTACTTTCTCAACAGATTTCATTCCAGAAAAGCAAATTCATAACTTACTTCAAACAAGTGGCCACAAAAACCCTGCTATCTGCAAGACAAATGCTGCAAGCTTTGGGGTTCATGGCCTCCTGGATTCTTCTAATTCTATATGCAAGACTGCATATGAGGAAACTTCAGTGGTACTTAGTCTATGGAGTCCACATTGTCACAGCGTGGAAACCATGATTCCAATCATACCTTGCCTACACCTGGAGTTCCTATGGTGGGCAGAGGCCTGCCACCAAAACAAGGGACTGGCATTCACACTACCCCCTGCTGCCCAAACCCTAACCACAGATGCATCAGACTATGCATGGGGGGCTCACCTGGCAGGAAAGTGCATTCAGGGCAAATGGAACCCAAATCAAATGCACCTACATATCAATCAGAGAAATGTTAGCTGTACAGAATGCTCTGACAGCCTTCAAGGACTAAGTTCTTTCAGGACAAATAATGGTAAAGACTGACAACACCACAGTTGTGGTACATAAACGAGCAGGGGGGGTACACATTCCTACCTCCTCTGCAGACTAGTCATGGCATTGTGGAACACGGCCTTGAGCTACAAAGTGCACCTACAAGCACAATTCCTGCGAGGAAAATTGAATACTTTGGCAGACGGACTAAGCAGAAATCTCATGGACCCACATGAGTGTAAACTGGAACCAGGGATTTTCAACATGTTGACAAGCAAATGGGGGAGCCCAGACTTAGATCTATTTGCCTCCCCCCAGAACTACCAGTTGGACAAATTTTGCACAAGGACTCCCCACAAAAAAGCCTGGAAAGTGGATGCTCTGTCCTTCAGCTGGAAAAACCTAACAGTCTACGCCTTTTCCCCGGTGCCCAAGTGGATGCTCTGTCCTTCAGCTGGAAAAACCTATCAGTCTACGCCTTTTCCCCGGTGCCTCTGCTCTCCAAAGTCCTGCTAAAAGTCAAACAGGACAAAGAATGATTTTGATTGTTCCAGACTGGCAACGCCAATACTGGTACCCACTCCTGCGCACTGTCTCTCAAATATCTCCATGGCACCTGCCTCAGACACCTTCCTTGCTGTCTCAGCAGGAGAACCAAATTCTGCACCCTTAGCATCCCTCAGCAAACTGTGATGGATGTCATCTTGGAGGCGAGAAAACCTAGTACTAGAAAATCTTATGCTGACAAATGGAAAAGATTCTGTGCCTGGAACCAATCTTTAGGAATGAGCACAGCAGCGCCCAGTTTACCTCAGATTTTGCAATACTTAACTGAGATGCTTCCCAAGGGCCTGTCTTTTTCCTCAAAAATCCACGCTTCAGCTATTTCAGCTCACTATAACACAGAACCCACCCCTCTTTTTCTCATCCCCTGCTCAAGCAGTATCTGAGGGGCAAATAACTTGAGACCACCCAGGAGAGCTCCTACCCCTTCCTGGGACCTTAACTGTTTTGGGGAAGCTCACTCTACCTCCTTTCGAGCGAGCTGCTACTGCAGACTTAAAATTTCTTTTTTGAAAAACAGCCTTCTCTTAGCAATCACTTCCGCTAGAAGGGTATCTGAATTACAGGCCCTTATGGCAGTGGAGCCTTTCATCTTTCATGCAGACAGGGTATCTCTGAGGACCAATCCATCCATGCCCAAGGTGGTTTCCAGTGTGGCTCTTAATCAGTCCATTCATTTGCCAACCTTCTTTCCCAATCCACAGAACAAAGGGGAACAGCATTCCTTGGACATGCACAGACAACTTAGTTTCTACTTGGACAGAACTAAATTTCGAAGAAAATCTGAACAATTGCTAGTAGCATTTGCTGCTGGGGCAGAGGGGAGAGCTCTTTCAAAGCAAACCATTTCTAAATGGATAAGCCATTGCATTCATTTCTGCTATAAGCACCATGGAAAACCTATCCCCCCAAGGGATCAGATCTCATTCCACCAGGGCTGCATCTACTTCTACAGCCTTTCTCAGAGGTGTTCCTACCAGGGTTATTCTAGAAGCTGCTACCTGGAGTTCTGTACATACTTTCACCAAGCATTATCATTTACCATTTTTCTCTAAATCCAGAGCTGGCTTTGCCACTGCTGTTTTGCAGGGCCTTAGAGCTGGTCCTAATGCTGTATAAATTCCTCCTCCCAACCATAGCTTTGGGAATCTACCCCAATGTGTAATGACTGCAACAGTGAAACGCTAACATAGTAAAGTTGTGTATACTTACCATAAATGTAGATGTTCTAGTGTATTCACTTTTGCAGTCCTGGTTATTCTCCCTCCAGCCCCGTGTTTTTCTCTGAGTATACCTCTACTTCCTTTTTCTATGCTTAAAAGCCTTTCTGGTGTATTTGCTTTTGGTTGGAGGTATATTTTTGTTTTTAATTTTATTTGCTCCCCATCTGGGGGGCACCTGACATCTGGGGCAAGAAAAACTGATGTAATGGCATCGGCTGCATGTTTTATACCCCTGACGTCATGGAAGAAGGGACAGCAACCGACGCAGGACCCAAGACTTCGTTAATCAGGCCGACTGCGGGCAACCTGCCAGCAGATTACTCAAATTTAATGACTACAATAGTGAATACACTCTAACATCTACATTTATGGTAAGTGTACACAACTGTACTTTTTTCAACCACCTCTACTCCGTACTAATGAGCTGTGTATGCGGTTAAGAAGTTTGTTCATGTGCTTGCACAGTATGTTGGTGAAGTGAGAGGCAATGGGGAAAATGGCGGTTTCTCTAGCAGTGTACTCAATTTCTTTGCTCTGTCTGTACAGAGTCCCAAAAAAATAAGGTGAGATGGTCATGATCAGTTATTGCACTAATTAACTTAAGTTAATGAAGGAGGTTTTACATTTGCATGCATTTCCTGAACAATAGGTCGCATGAAGCTCGTCTATAATTTGGTGACTAATAGCGCTTGGTGATTTACGAGAAAGCTGGTAGTAGTCAGGAAAAAAAGGGACTTTCTGCAAAATTCTGGGCAGGTATGCTAGTTAAAGTGCAATCTAGTTAGCCTTGTTTAGGATTTGCTCAGTTTACACTGGGTGCAAACCAGAGTGCATGCGTGTTTTGTATTTAAAAAAAAAAGTCCCTTTATTTTTTTAACGTGATATCTGCAATAATGATCAAATCAATTGGGTTGGCGGATGTTAGTCATGTTTCACTGTTGCAGTTATCACAGGTTATCTGCCTGCAGGTAGCCCTCAGTCGGCCCGAATACCAGAGACTTTGTATTTCTGCGTTGGTTGCCGTCACTTCAGTACTGACCTCAGGTAATCGGGTATAAAAACAGGCAGCCGATACCATTGCATCAGCCTTTTTTGCCGAGGAGCCCGAAGCAGAAGCAGTTTGCACGTGTGCCAGTCTGCCACTACCTGAGTTTTCGTTTCTGAATTGAATTCTCCTGAAGTCTTCTAAAGCTAAGTACCCCGTTGGATATCCTTTTTTCTTGCTCTAAACAATGTCAGAAAAAGTTAACAGTTGTCTCGCCCTTGGAAAGCAAATACCACACAGAGTTCCATTTTTACTGCGTCACCTGTTTAGGCCCAGACCACAGCGTACCTTGCTGCCAGTTTTGTGCCTTGTTCAACACCCGAACTATTCATCGTTGGGCCCTTATTGTCGCTAAATACTTTCACGCTCTATCTCTGTATTCCAAAATGGCTTTGGTAAGCAGTCCGACTACCGATCTTCCGAAAAAGCGCAAGTATAAAGACCAGTCCAAAACTGTCTTGACTCTTCCGTTAAGCTAGTCGACAGTTTGCTGGTACTCGGAGGTGCTTTAACAATTCCTGATGCCCACTTCTGTGGATTTGCAGGCCGCTATCGAGACCTGTTCGGGAGTCCGGTATGGTGTGAGACTCTTCATTGACTACGGAACCTGTGGTCGTTTCTACCTTGGATGGGTCCAGTGCCGCTGTGCAGCCACCAGCTTCCGAGGAAGTTCTTCACATTAGTTAGTTTGACACAGACAACTTCTTTCGCTTCTTCAGTTCTGTCTAAAACTACAGAGATGTAATGGGATCCTATCTCGCCTACATTCATAACTGATGGGTTCGCAGCCGATCCATCGGCTCCGACTCGGCCACTATACAATAGAACGAAGTCTCTAATTGGCTGGGCTACCCCTTATCCCAGAATGCACCACGCCTGCTTCCCCAGATCTTGTTTGCCGCTTTTCAAGCTAGACGTGGTCTCGACTTGGCTGGAGCTAAGTGGTTTATTGTTACTTTTTGGTCTTTTGACCTAGGGGTTTCTTCACTAATTTAACAAACCGCTGTTTTAACAGCTTTACGTGTGTGTGTTATCTTTTTTCAGTGTAATTGAAATTTTATTGATTTACCGGGCAAGGCTCGTTTAAGTTAGAGGGCCCTTGCCCTTATTTGTGTGTTAATGTGGTGATTTTTTGCTTATTGTGTTTATCGTCCTACTGTACGTCCTGCTTTATCGGGTAAGCCCCTTTTTAGTTAGAGGGCTTCTGTCCGTTTGTTTTTTTTTCTGTAACTCGGGCCAGTCCCGTTTTTAAGTCAAGGGCTCGAGCCTTACTTTAAGGTTATTGTTCTTGTCTGGATAAAAAGATAGTGGTGTGATACCATGTCTAAGGAGCAAAAGTCTGGTTTTAAAAAGTGCACCAAGTGCAACTACAAAATGTCTATTACAGATAGCCATGCTGTTTGTGTATATTGTTTGGGACCGAAACATCTGCAGGAAACATGTAGTTTGTCATGCTTTTTCCTCTAGGGTCCTTCAAGAACGTAAAAATAAATTGATCCTTAAGGGCCTTATTAAGCCGTCCTTTGAGGAAGCTTTGGCTTCTCCCTCCTCTCCAGCTTCTAAAAAGAAAAGGTCTGCTCCGACCAGTCCGTCGGAACCGACTTCCAAGAAGCATAGGTCGACCTCTTCTTCCTCAGCTCCAGTGGCTTTGGAGCCTCTGGTGGAAGGGTCTGCCTCGATACCGCTTTCCTCGGCTCCATTGGTGTCGGAGCCGCAGGTTGGGGGATCGAGAGGCGAATCATCTGCTTCGGCTTCTTTGGTCTCGGAGCCGTTGGAGGTGTGCAGCTCAGACTCTCCCCCGGCCCCGAAGGCCCCTTCGGCGCCGATACTTATACATACGGCTCTGGATCCGGTGCCGATAGTGTTGGAGCCGTTTCGGAGCCGGTCCCCTGGTCTATCGGAGCCGAGAGAGAAGTTGTCTCGGGCCCCATCTATTTCCTCTAAATCCTCCAGATTGTCTGATTCAGATTTGGACAGAGTTATCCAGAGGCTTTTCCAGTCCCCAGTTTTTGCAAAAATGGTCTCTGCTCCAGCCCACTCGGCTCCGAAGCCAGTCCCCACTTCGACACATCCGATTCCTCCTCCAACTTCCTCGGAGCCGTTGGTGATGGTAGAGCGGAGTTGTCCAGTCGGAACAGAGACTCCCTCAGAGCCTCTCGGTTCCGACCATCATTCCTACCTTGTCCTCAGTGTCTGGGTTCGGTACAGGGACTTCCTCGATCAGGGCCGAGGGGAACACTTTGGAACTGGTAGCTTCGGTGCCTAGTCTCCCCCTCGGAGCGTCGGCCACAGGGATTCCTGGTACCGTCGTGGTCTCTCAGCCGGTGTCCTCCGTAGAGTCTGGAGGTCCTGCTTTTGAGGCCATGAGGAGTGCGCTGGCCATTTCCTTGCCGGCTCAGCAGGTCTCTACCTCACCGTCCCTAGACTTGGGAACTGGTGCTTCTGGTGTAATTCACCCCCATGACAGCGGGGCCCCAGAGCCTGAGGATACCCCCTTGGGGGGTTCCCTTCTCCCGGGGGGTCCTTCTGATTCCGCTTCAGATGAACCTCCAAGGAAAAAATTGTGCAAGAGGAAGCACGTTGACTCCCATGATGAGTCTATCATATCAGATACTGACCTCGATGATGCGGAGGGGTCTCCTAAATCGTCCTCGGATGACGGCTCATTCTCAGATATCCTCGAGATCTTGAGGCAGAGAGGCGATTGGCAGTCCAAAACCCCTTCCGCAGAGGAGTCAGTTTTTCCTCAAGGCTTTTGGGGCCCAGCCCTCCACCTCCTGGGTGTCTCCACCCTTCGATGAATTGCTAGACTTAGTTTCTCGAAGGGTGTGGGAACACCCTGACTCTGTGGAACCGGTACCTGCCAGGCTTAACAAGTTTCTCTCAGCCCCGCCTGAAAAGGAAGTTTTGTCTAAAGGAGTCACGATAGATGCGATGGTGGTGGCATCTGCCACTCAGCAGGACATGTCAGAGGCTTCAACGTCTATCCACCCTCCTAATAAGGATTCCAGGAGCATGGATAGGTACGGGAAGCGTACCCTTTCTTCAGCGGCCTTTACCCTCCGGTCGCTGAATTATCTTTGTCATTTTACCAGGCTCCAAAGAGACCTCCTCAAAGAGTTAGGTGAGTCTCTTACGGGTAATCTTCCTGAGGTGTTAGCCCAAACTGTTGGCGCCCAGATGACTAACCTATTTTCGATAGTCAACTCGTCCATGAGGCTCATCTCGTATGCGGCCGAAGGGGCGAGTAGAGCAGCGGGAACAGGCGTGGCTCTCAGAAGACACACCTGGTTACGCTTGTGTTCCTTTGCGGAGGCCTTAAGTCTTCCTTCACCGACGACCCCTTTGATGGGTCCTCCTTGTTTGGACCCAAGGTGAAGGACACACTGACTCGATGCGAGCAGAAGGGCAAGACCTTGACTGCCGTGGGGGCCTGTTTTTCTGCTCCCTCTAGACCTTACCCCAAGGCCCAGAGAGGAGGGAAAATGTGGTTCAGAAAAATCTCTAAGGTCTTTCCCTACTCCACCGAGTGATCCCCCCTCTAGAGGTGGGGGAGTGGGATTCAGGAAGACGCCGCCCCAGAGGCGGCAGAGGCCCCCGCAACTCTGGAGACCGCGATTCCATTCGTGGTCCATCCTACATTCAATGTCCCTGAGATGTGGCCCGACTGCGCATCTCCGGAGCCAGTCGGAGGTCGCTTTGCGGAACACCCACAGGCTTGGGAATCTATCACCAAGGATCAGTGGGTGCTCCGAACCATAACCGGAGGCTATTTCATCCCTTTCATAAAACCCCCTCTTCCTATCAGGAAAATCCCGGATGTGCCACCCAGTCAGCGGGATCAAGCAGCGGTCGAGGTCTCAAAGCTGCTAAGAAAAGGAGTCATCCAGCCTGTTCCCGCAGACCAGATCGGATCAGGAATTTACTCAAGATTATTTTTGGTGCCAAAAAAGACAGGGGACTTGAGGCCCATTTTGGACCTCAAATCATTGAATCGCTTTGTAAAGAAATCCAAATTCCGAATGGTCACCCTTCAGTCCATTCTTCCGTTATTGGAGAAGGATGTCTGGATGTGCTCCATAGATCTCAAGGACGCTTACTATCACATCTGATGAGTCCAGGAGTTACTTACGCTTCCGCCTGGGAACCAGTCATTTCCAATTCCGAGCTCTGCCCTTTGGTCTCACCACAGCCCCCAGGGTGTTAAAGTGCCTGGTAGTAGTGACAGCTCACTTGAGAAGTCAAGGATTCCAAGTGTTTCCCTATCTAGATGACTGGCTGCTTACTGTCACCACCAAGCATCTATTAGTTCGGGCGCTTATGACCACAGTCAGTTTGGGTCATTCACTAGGAATCGCATTCAGTTGGAAAAAATCTGTGCTGCAGCCGTCTCGGCGTATTACCTTTATAGGCGCAGAGTTAGACACAAGAAAAATGCGGGCATTCTTGCCGATAGAAAGGATTCAGGTCCTGCAGTCTCAGGTTCAAACCTTGTTACCCAGATCACGAGTTCAGGCCAGATTGATTCTGCAGTTATTGGGCACGATGGCCTCGACCATTCTTCTAGTCCCCTTAGCCAGGCTGCACATGCGGGTGCTGCAATGGCTACTGTCGGTTCAATGGTCTTTTCAGGATCTCCCCTTGAACCATTTGGTCCAGATTATGGAAATTTGCCGTCGGGACCTACGTTGGTGGCTGCTTCGGTCCAACCTGGACCAGGGGCGACCCTTTGCCCTTCAGCCTCCTGTCGCCACGGTGACCACGGACGCCTCCCAGATAGGGTGTGGGGGGGCATTATCTGGACATGTCTGTCCAAGGTACGTGGCAGGCTCACGAAGCGCACTTACATATCAATATCCTGGAAATTAGAGTGGTGCTACTGGTGTTGCAAGCACTTCATCATGTTCTTCCCCGGGGTACCATTGCGATCCTATCAGACAACATGTCGGTAGTCTGGTACATAAACAAGCAAGGCGGAACCAGGTCCTACCCTCTTTGCCGAGAGGCCATGAGTGTGGCATTGGGCGATTTCTACCCAGCGTTTCCTAGTGGCAACGCACATTCCGGGGAAATCGAATGTGATTGCAGACAGGCTGAGCAGGACCCTCCTGTTGCCCCACGAGTGGTCTCTCAACGACAGGGTGGCTGCAGACATTTTCGCCACGTGGGGCCTCCCTTGTTGCGACTTGTTCGCCAGCCCTCACAATGCAAAATGCAGGGAGTTCTTCACTCTGACTCCCTCTCAGGGGCAGATTCCCAGGGATGCTCTAGCTCACAGTTGGCCCTCCGGTCTACTTTACTCCTTCCCTCCGGTGCCCCTTCTCCCGAAGGTGATACAGAAGGCGATTTATCTAGGAAGCGACATGATTCTGATCGCTCCACACTGGCCTCGTCAGGTTTGGTTCCCCTTCCTTCTGAGGTATGCGGTGGAGGACCCATGGCTTCTGGACCTGGTGCCTGACCTGTTAACTCATCAGTTGGGTCAGTCTCATCCATCCCTCAGGTCCTTGAGGTTGGCCGCCTGGTTACTCCACTTCCAACCTTAGTCAGAGATAACTCTCTTTCTCTAGACGTTATCCACATTTTGTCCTCTTCTCACAAACCTTCCACTACTAAACTGTATTCCAGCAAGTGGAAGAGGTTTGCTGTTTGGGCCCAGCAACGAGGTATAGATCCCCTTACCGCCCCAGTACCTCAGGTTTTAGAATTCCTAGCTTCTTTGTTTTATTTGGGCTCTTCAGTTTCCACAATCAAAGTCCAACTGGCGGCTATCTCATGTCTCCTTTGAGCCTTCCTTAATGGCAAACAGGCTTTGCAAATTTTTCCTTAAAGGGGCGTGGCTCCTTCGGCCCCCAATAGCCCATCCTGTGCCTCCTTGTGACCTGAATATGGTTCTAGCTTCTTTAACTGCCCGCCCTTTTGAACCAGCAGCTACTTGTGATATGAAATTTCTATCTTGGAAAACTGCCTTTTTGGTGGCAATAACCTCTGCCAAGCGGGTCTCAGAGCTTCAGGCCCTCTGTTCTAGTCCTCCTTATTTGACCTTTCACAAAGACAGAGCATCTCTCAAGTTAAATCCCTCTTTCTTACCCAAGGTAGCATCCCCCTTATGCATTCAACAATCCTTGGAGCTTCCTGTGTTTTTTCCCAAATTCTCCAATAACGCAGAATATATTTTCCATCAGTTGGATGTTCATAGACAACTGCGTTTTTACTTAAGTAGGACCAATCAGACACGAAAGTCAGATCAGCTGTTTGTGTCCTTTGCAGAAAATAGGTTGGGTCAACCAGTGGCTAAAACCACCACAGCCAAATGGATTAAAGATTGCATCTCCTTCATTTATTCACAGTCCGGCAAAGAGCTACCATTCCCAGTCAAGGCTCATTCTACCATGGCAATGGCTACTTCTGTAGCATTCCACTCCAAGTTATCGATAGATGATATCTGTGCGGCCGCTACCTGGACTTCTCCACACACTTTCATTTCTCATTACAAGATAGATGTGGCTTCTCGAGGTAGAGCTTCTTTTGGTACCATAGTTCTCAGGAGTGTTTTCCAATGAGCCACCCGGGAGTTAGGTGCTAGGGATGCTGTCCCATCAGTTATGAATGTAGGCAAGATAGGATCCCATTACATCTTTTAGTTATGTACTTACCATAACTTCGGATGTATGGGATCCATCTCGCCTACATTCATCTGCATCGCCCTCCTTCCCCCTTCCCATTGGATTTAGAGGAAATGTTGCTACTACTGAGTTCTTTCTCTTGAAGGACTTCAGTTTGTTACAGTTGCTGTTATGTTTTCTGTGTCTGGATGTAGGTATGAAAGCGAACAAACAAGATCTGGGGAAGCAGGCGTGGTGCATTCTGGGATAAGGGGTAGCCCAGCCAATTAGAGACTTTGTTCTATTGTATAGTGGCAGAGTCGGAGCTGATGGATCGGCTCCGAACCCATCAGTTATGAATGTAGGCGAGATGGATCCCATACATCCGAAGTTATGGTAAGTACATAACTAAAAGTTTCTAAGGCCAAGAATACGAGCTACACCTAAAAAAAACAGACGACCCAAGGTCAATCACCTGTTTCCTTGCCACAAAATCAAATGCGTAAAATGGCAGACAACCTGATTATGTTGATTAGGGGAATCCAGGCTTCCTCTGCTAAGAGAGAGACCTGTCCCCAGCACTTTAACTGACCAAGAGTCAGATTCGGAAGTTTCTGATTATGAAGACATGCCTTTATCTGCTTATGAAGATTGAGATGCAGAGGAATCCCTTCCCTCTATTTCCCCTCCAGAGGAATTTTCTTTTGGTGACACCTTTCATACTTTGAGAGCATTTCCACTGGGAATGCCAAGATTGTCCTCCGCCCACAAAGAGAGACTGAGAATTTTTGGATTTACCTCCACATAGACCTTTACCAATTTCTCCTGGATGTTGTGGATGATGTCTTTATGGAATCCAGTTCAACTCCTGATACTTTACTCCTTGCTGCAAGGAAACCAGACAGGTACAAGAGTCCCTGACTCTCAAATTTATTTTCGAAAAATCCTACTGCTAACCCAGAAGTAATTTCCCAGGGGCCTAAAGGTATAAAAGCAACTACAGCTAAGAATCCCACTCCTTCGGACAGGGATTCCTGAGCTTTAGATAGATGGGGTAAAAAAGTTTACACCACCTGCAACTCTCGCCATTAGGGCATTGAATTGCCAGTTTCACATGTTAAAATACCAGCAGCATATTATGGAACATAATAAGCGAAAATTATCTACCTTTACAGACTGTGCAGAAAGTAATTACAAGAGCTTATGCATTCTGCAAGCCAAGTCAGCAAGCATACCTTGCAATGTGGCTTTGACGCCCTAGAAGCTTCTTGCAGAGAAGCAGTTGCTGGTTCTGTACTGAGAAGGCATGCAAGGAACAGTCCTTGCCAGACCATGTCAAATCAAAATTATTAGATGCTCCTTTGAACAAGGACAATGTTTGGCACCAAAGCAAAAGAGGTTCTAAAAAAATGTAAGAAAAAAATTAAGTTTATGCAGACAGTCAAAGAATATTTGCAAGTGCAGCCCCCAAGATTCAGTAGGCATTGCCCCTCGAAACATTGTCCTTTCCAGCCCCTTAAAGGCCATCTCAAACTAGACCCAGGGGAAACGGACCCCCACAGATTACAGTCTGAGGGTATGCAGAGCTCTAAGCAGTGGAGTGTCTCCCCTTCTGAAACAGGAGTGCTAAGCCACCTCCTTACGGAAAAAATTCACAAAGACTTGACTAGAATCCTCACCTCTGCCCAATTGCTCCTGCCCCTAGGAGAAAAACTTGCCCATCATGCAAAAAACTGGACCTCCATCACCAAAGACTGATTGGTCCTCAACATTGTATCCCAGGGGTACAAATTTTACTTCCACTCACTGCTAACCCCAAAAGGGTTCCCAGACCTTCCTCCAGACCAGTGGGCAGAGGCACAAAACCAAATTCAATCCCTGCTCTCCATAAGGGCAATTCAACCTGTTCTTGCAGAACAAATAAGGCAAAGGTTTTATTCCAGACATTTTCTGGTACCCAGAAAAGAGGCCACTTTTCACCCAATCCTAGATCTTTCCATTCTAAACACCTTCCTGGTGGTACCAAAATTCAAAATGCGTAACCCTTCAGCAGCTTTTTCCTATGCTGTCCAAAGATGCCTGATTAACCACCCTAGACCTAAAAGAAGCCTATCTGCACATCCTATCAGGGACGCGTGCAGAAAATACCTACGCTTAAGGGCAGGATCTATGCATTATCAGTTCTCTGCACTTCCCTTTGGCTTATACCTTGCTCCCAGTCTTCACAAAATGCCTGGCTCCAGCCATTGCCTATTGCAGAGAGAGAGAGATTCAAATTTACCTGTACTTGGACGATTGCCTGATTCAGACAGACGGTCAGGAAAAGCTGTTGCAGCACCTGACATTTGTAAAGAACCTTTTAACCTCCCTGGGGTACACTATCAATGAAATCAAAACTAGTCTCCAGTCAAAAGATTGTATTCCTGGGAGCAAGCTTGGATACAGCATCCCAGATGGCATTCCTTACTCCAGAAAAACAAGCCTGACAGGCTACTTCACTCAAATGGCCACCAGAACCCAGCTATCCGCAAAGAAAATCCTGCAGGCCCTAGGGTTCATGGCCTCTTGCATTCTACTGATTCTGTATGCCAGACTGCATATGAGTAAACTTCAGTGTACTTAGTCTTTGCCAGCATTCTCAGGATATGGAAATCATCATACCTTGTCTAAGGACAGAGTTTTTCTTTGGTGGGCAGCAACATGCAACCACAACAAGGGACTTCCCTTTACTCAACCCCCACTCTGCCCAGACCCTAACCACAGATGCATCAGACTATGCCTGGGTCACATCTGGACGACAAGTGCATTCAGGGCCACTGGAGCCCAAATTAAATTCATCTGTACACCAAAGAGAGATGCTAGCTGTTCAGCACACTTTGACTGCTTTCAAATCCCTACTGTCGCCATCACCCCTGCTAATAAAAACAGACAACACCACAGTTGTGGTACATCAACAAGCAGGGGGGAACCCACTCTTGCCCACTCTGCAGGCTAGCCATGGCCCTGTGGAACACTGCCTTGGACATGCAGATTCATCTGCAAGCTCAATTCCTGCCAGGCAAATAAATCTCTCTGGCAGACTACTTAAGCAGATATCTACTGGACCCACATGAGTAGCAATTAGACCCCAGCACCTTCAGTATTCCAACCCTGAAATGGGGGACCCTAGAGGTGGACCTTTTTGCCTCCCCCTACATTCACCAGCTCAGCAAATTCTGCACCAGGACACCTCACAGCGGGGCCTGGAAAGTGGATGCTGTATCCTTCCAATGGTTAAACCTCTCAATGTATGCATTTCCCCCTCTGCCTGGCTTATTCCTTCCCCAGTGAGCAGCCTAAGCAAGCAGGTGCTGGATGTCATTCTTGAAGCCAGAAGACCCAGTACAAGGAAATCCTATGCTGATAAGTGGAAAATGTATTTTTCCTGGATTCTGTCTAAAGGAGAGGACACAGCATTGCCCTCCTTACCTCTAATCCTGGATTACCTAACAGATCTACTCCACAGAGGCCTATCCTTCTCCATTAAGATCCATGCCTCTGCCATCATGGCTCATTACAACACTGAGCCACCTCTCTTCTCACCCTCTCATCAAGCAGTTCCTGAGAGGAGCAAACAACCTAAGGCCACCAAGGAGAGCACCCACCCCTGCTTGGGCCCTTGAACTTTGTACTGGAAAAGCTCACGTTACCCCTCCTCGAGCCTGCAGAGTTATAATTCCCCTCTTGGAAAACAGCCTTGCTTCTGGCCATCACTTCAGCTAGAAGAGTGTCTGAGCTACAAGCACTTATGGCTGTGGGAACCCTTCATTATTTTTTATGCTAACAGGGATGTCCTTCAAGGATGCATCTGCAGTCCTAACATATGGGTTGTCCTGCCTCAGGCAGCCCTTCGGTCGGCCGGATTCCAAAGTCTGGGTCTGGCCTCCCTCAGTACTTGTCCTTCCTTTATGCCAAAGTGGCGTCCAGTGTGGCCCTCAACCAATCTATCCATTTGCCAACCTTCTTCCCTTATCCTCAGAGTAGAGGAAAAGATCCTGTACTACTTGGACGTGCGCAGGCAGCTCAAGTTTCTACCTGGAATAGGACTAAAGCCTTCAGGAAATCTGACCAGTTACTAGTCAGTTTTGCACCAGTGACAGAGGCCAAGGCCGTTTCAAAACAATGTCCTAATGGATAGAACACTGTATCCATTTCTGCTACAAACACCATGGGAAACCAACCCCTCAGAGGGTCAGAACGCATTCCACTATGGCAACTTCTACCTCTACAGCATTCCTCAAGTCCCTACCAGGGACTTTCTGGAAGCTGCTACCTGGAATTCTGTACACACCTTCAAGCATTACCACCTACCTATCTTTTCCAAATCCAGGGCAGGTTTTGCAACAGCAGTCCTGCAGGGCATACTAGCCAGCCCAAACTCTTATTGACTGCCTCCACCCTTTCTTCAGCTTAGGGAGTCAACCCAAGTGTGATGACTGCAGCAGTGAAACACAAAGAACATAATACAGTTGTGTGCACTTACCATAAATGTAGGTGTTAGTGTATTCACTGTTGCAGTCCTGGTTTCCCACCCTCCAGCCCGCTTCTCTCTCTCTCCTCTCGGTCTATTACTCACCCCTTACTGGGTTATTGGTATTTACATTTTACTGGTGGTGTTTTTCCCACCATAACTTTGTTCCCTATTTGGGGGGCTCCTGACATTTGGGGCAAGAATAACTGATGTAGTGGCGTTGGCTGCCTGTTTTTATACCCCTGACTACCTGACTTCATTACTGAAGCAAAAGGAACCGGCGCAGAAATACTAAGTGTCTGGTATTCGGGCTGACTGAGGGCTAACCTGCAGGCAGAGATAACCCAGTGTGATGACTGCAACAGTGAATGCACAACATCTATGTTTATGGTAAGTGTACACAACTGTACCTTTTGCCCCCTACCTGTATGTTAGTACTGCACAATAACCTTTCAATTTCTACATTTTTTTGTAACTTGCCATTCTAGTTGCTGTAGAGAGTGAAGTATTTTTAAGTGACAGCAGTATTGGTGCTAGCATAATGCAGTCTTCTGTGTATCCATAGTAACTGTATTTCCCACCTATAGGTACACTTTCAGTGTTGTAAATTCCCCTCGCAGTTAAACATGCTAATATAACAAGATATTTATATTGTAAGTCTCGCTTGCTTTGCAGGTCTGTTAGTAATGTAACATAATGTAAACAGTTTTATTTCTCATCAGTGGTTAAGTATTGGCCTGTAAATTCTTGGCATTTCTGCTGTTAGAAACTCCATTTCCAGAAATTTTGCAAGGGGAAAGTGAACCTCCAAAATGTACTGGTGGTGGTGCAAGCATTGTTGCCATATTTACAAAGTAATACAGCCATTTCTTAGCTTAATATTTTCTATCTCCTTTCTTTGGCTGCAGTAGGCATCTTTGTTCTGTCCTAGGCAATAAATAAGAAAAAAAATAATCTGCATAGATTGGTTGTTTAAAACTGGTTATTTTTACTTCAGTACCTTCTGCTCTTTTAGTCTTGAAATGCACAACACAGTTAAATCCACATCCTCTGCTTTTATCACAGGGCTGGGCATTGTACTGTTTACAGAAGTACCGCAGCTTGTGTGCATCAAGTACATGAAAACTTGCATGTTTTAATCCTTTTCTTAAATTCTGTGCTTGCAAGTTGTGACTGGAATGCATGCATTAAAGCAGGCAGCAGTTATTGACACCTTCACCAGTCTTAAATTGCTTGCACAATTAATCTTCAAGTCAGGGTTTGAATCATTGCATGGTTGGAGATTTTGTAAAATTTGCAAATTTTCTGAATTCACATCCCCATCATGTCAGCTTAGTACTGCTACATGTTTTCTGTTCACGGTTTCCTGTATTGCACTGGGGTGGAGAGACTCTTGCATATGAGACAAAGGATCATCTTGGATGTGTGGATGATGTTGGGATGGAAAAGCCTTAGAATGTCTGCCACCTGCACACACGTTTTCACATCATAGAATGTACCATCATTTTGTTTCCGCCATTTCCTGAGCTGTTACTTTCATTTGGGTCACAGCTGGTGGCAGTAAACACTCTATCTGCGCCGGCTTAAGTGGTACATGTTTGGATTTTATAATTAACGACTTGGCTATTAACTTGTATCCATATGAGGGTATATTAAGGGAATTCTGTCATTTTTCTTTGGAAGAGTTAACTCACATGTACGTAATTTATTTTCTTGTATAGGAGCTGAGTGACTTGGCACGTGATCCCCCAGCACAGTGTTCAGCAGGCCCCGTTGGAGATGACAGTAAGTATTTTTCATTTTGTTTAACCGTAAGGTAGTTGAGGATTTTTTGCAACCTTTGCCAAAGATTCAGGTTTAACTAGTTGAAAAAAAATCTGCTGCATTACAACAGAATCCAGGAAAAATGTGGTGAATATTTGTAGATGACTGGATATTATAAACCTTTCCACAGTGTAGTATCTGCTTAGATGCAGATAGAAAAGGACAGAATCAGTAATGGGACATCTGATCCTGGATATTTTGCGAATTTATAGTGGCATTTCAGATATTTTGGAATGCAGAGTTTTTACACTGGTATAAATCAGCTTTGTTACTAAGAGCTACTTAGCCTGACTTAGCTGGCCTCTTTAAAAACATTAGATAGGCCATTTGGAATGGTGACTCCAGGCATTTCAGATTTCTGTTTAGGAGCAGCAAATACACCAGTGTATAAAAGTGAGCAGTCTTAATTTGAGTCTAATGGCAGGGATGATGATTTTTATCAGGATAATTTGCTATTGCAATGTTAAATATATTTTTATCCAATGTATGATAGAGCTTCAGGATAGTGTGCACTCGCGCATGCATATTGTAATCTGCTACAAGATGCAAAATAAGTGTTCTACTTTTAAAGCTGTTTTTTGCAAGCCCCTTGCACCTCTCAGTGTTTGGGGTGTAAGCCCAGACTCCCCAAAAAACTTGTACTCAGACTTTGCCATACCTTTGTGAAAAGAGAATATTCTGAGAAACTTTAGTCTTGGAATTCGTATGCAAGTCCACATTTTTGATTTATTCAGTCTGTCTTCCTAGACTGAGTCTTGGCTGGTTACTGATGTCCAAAACTTTGTTGGAGATGCTGCTCTAGTTTTGTTCCCTGAAGTGCTCTAGTTTTGTTCCCTGAAGTAGGGCCAGAATAACACTGAAGAAACACGACCGATTCCTACCCACAGTGGCTGCAATACTTTTTGGGCTTTTATTCTGTATGATAGCTCAGTAGGACCCTTTCACTCAAAATTGTATGCATGAAAACTCCCAGACTTCAGTTCTTTAGTGCTATTCAACGTGAACACAGTTCAGGTAACTTTTAGTGTGTGGTATGCTTGAATTTGGGTAAGAAGGACCTGTAAGGAGATGACATTTGGGGATGTTTTGTATGTAATTCAAAAGTCTGTTTTGACTTTAGTACTTGTCTCCTGGTTGAGATTGCAGTTTCATTAAAAATGTCCTCCTCGTGGTATTTCTCCTTGCCATTGGTGTAGGCTCATTAGGTATAAAGTCTTTCATTGTCAGAGGTCAGGACTATTTTGGCTGCAGAAGGTGTGTGGGGTCCTGTACAGTATTGCTCTATTTTACAGAATTTAATGAAGTGGCTGGATGTATTTATATACAAAAAAAGGTCACACTTTGCACTTCAACTGGAGTTTTTCTTTTTCTCTCTCTCAAAGCCCTGCAGTTCACAACACTTGAAATAAGTGGGTTCCGGCCTACCTTCGAATGTCAGCATGGTTCACATGTTTGTTGGGTCTGACTTTGCTCTGCAAGCCTCTGCTTTAGACGTCTGCACAGTTTGTCGAGGAAGACTCCTTATCTTCCCTGACTACTGAAGTTGCATTTAGAAAAAGGGCCACCAAACCGAAATGAAACTTCATTTGCTTCATCACTTCATCACTATCTCTTAGACTGAAGCCCAAGAGCTCCTTAAAATAGCACAGGAGTTTATGGTTCTCGCCATCTCAGTCGAGCAGTGAAGCAGCTTTTCAGGAAGAGGAGGATTCCTCCAGCTCTGAGGATGAGGAGGAATTGTTTTATGCTGGACACGTACCACATCATATTTATTATTTTTTTTTATATATACATTTTTCTGACACCTGCCAACCCTGGGATACCTTTACTTTGGGTATACAATACATAGAATGAAGGAGGCTTTTAGTTGGGATGCCCAGAACTACTGTAGGGAATTCTAAAGTCTACCTTTACCCAGACCATTGGCTGTTCCTCCAGTGCATGTTGTATTCGATGTCTTTGAAGATGCCTCTAAACCTTGACTCTCTACCTTCTGCTACAAGGAAACCAGACAGGTTTTGTGGAGTGCTAGAAACTCAAGCACCCCTATAAAAATCAGAAGGTTGATCCTTCTCATCTCCACTGATTCTACTAAAGGTGTAACTAAAGGGTAGTCAATCTCCTTCCTAATGACTGAGAAAGCAGACTACTAGACAGATTTGAGGAGAAAACCTATGCCCCTACAATCGTGGCAGTGACTGCTTTAAATAGTTAGTTCCATATGCTTAATTATCTTGAATCTCTTCAGTACAAAATGCTAGTTAAGATGGACCTATTGTGAATAGAACCTTATCAAAGGAAATTCGGGAGATAGAGAAGCTTTACAAGTCCTGTAGACACTGCTTAAAATGTGGCTGTGATGCCTTAGATGCTTCTTGCAGAGTAGCTGCCACAGGTCGTTATCCACTGACATGCATGGCTCAGGACCCAGCTCCTGTCAGATCAGGTAAAGGCTAAACTAAATGTCCCACTGGACAAGGAATTCCTTTTAGGTCTGCCACCTGAACAAGTTTTTGATAAATTAGACATAAGGATTGCAAATTAAAACAAAGAATATTGCCAGTCTCCAAACTCTTGAAAGCATTGGGCTGTCCCATCAAAACAAGACACGACAGGAGGCCTTGCAATAGTTTAAAAAAGACAATGTAGGGGGATGGCTGACAGAACCATCTGAAAGGGCATGATGATCCAAAGAACCTACCAAGCACAGAGAGCAGCTGTGATTGTTCTACCCTCTCCCTGTTCCTTCCTATACCAGTAGAAATCCATCACCAAGGATCAGTGGGTCCTCAACATCATATAGAAAGGAAACTATATTCAGTTCAGAGAAATTCCACCCTCCTGGAGCATTCCAAAACCACCAAAAGAGTAAAGTCTTTAACTGCTATCCACAGGGAGCTACTTCACCAAGGATCCATTCAGGCTGTCCTTCCAGAACAAGAAGGCAAAGACCTACTCAAGGATTTTTCTAGTCCCAATAAAAGAGGGTACTTGGAGACGCATCTTAGACCTCTCAAAGCTAAACAAGTTCCTTAGCTTCCCAAAATTCAGAATGAGTACATTGCAGAATTTACTGCCCGTGATCTTCCGTGTCGTCTCCATGGTCACCATAGACATGCCTGCGTTTCCCCTTACATAGTCACAGAAAAGTACCTACGATTTGTAGCTAGACTCTGCTTCCAAGTCTGCTCTTTATAATTTGGGCTATCTACTGCACCCAGGGTGTTCACTAGATGCCTAGCTCCTGTGATGGCACATGCAGAACTCTAGGAATCCATATTGACCCCTGCTTAGATGACTTTCTCATTCAGGAAGATCCACTTTAGAGACCCTGGATGCCTTTCATGTCACTGTAGACTGTTTTCAGAAGGTGGGTCTTAACGTAACATGAATCTTAAGTCGGTCTCCTTCAAATCTTTCCTGTGAGCTGTCCGAGACTTTGTCAGAAAGCAGTCTTTCCCCAAGACCAGATTGTGCTCTTGACTGGCTACTTGACCAGTCTGCTTCCAAAACAGCTCATCACTGCAAGAGAATTCCTAATGATACTGGAGTACATGTCATCGTGCAGCCTCATGATTCCATTGGCAACGTTGCTTATGAGGAATCTGCAATAGTTTTTAACAAAAATGTCCTGGGAACAACACTTCAAACCCTGGACACCTGGCTGCATTTCTTTCTGTCCCTGAAAAGAGAACCCCTATGGTGGAAGTACACCATGCAAAATAACCCAGGAGTAAATTTCCCTCTGTCTTGTCTGCTTCTGGCAATCATTACAGACAGCTCAGAAGTAGCTTGGGGATCCCACTTTGTTCCTTGGATACCCAGCTGCATTTCTTTCTGTCCCTGAAAAGAGAACCCCTATGGTAGAAGAACACCATACAAAATAACCCAGGAGCAAATTTCCCTCAGTCTTGTCTGCTTCTGGTAATCACTACAGGCAGCTCAGAAATAGCTTGGGGATTCCACTTTGTTCCGTGAAGGTACAGGGCATTTAGTCTCCAGAGCAAAGGTAAGTTGCATGTAAACCAAAAGGTGTTACTAACCGTTTACCTGGCTGTAAAAGCTTTTCAACAGAACTTAAGCCCAGAGGCACTGCAAATCTGTACAGATGCCACAGTTGTGGTACCTAAGCAAGGGGGAACTTTGTAATACCCACTGTGCAGCCCTGCTGGGGAAATTTTGGAGTTTTGCTCGAGGGCTGAACACAATAGCCTCTTGTATTCCAGGCCAGAACAGTACCCTAGCAGATTTTCTAAGCAGGGACTTTCTAAACCTCATCAAATGGATGTTTTAATGAGAGGTATTAGATTTCTCTATACACTGGGGATCCCCCCTCAACACACCTGTGCATTGCTTCTCCAAAGCAAGCAACTACAGATGTTCTGCTCCAGAATACAACTGACAGGAGCTTGGAAGCTTGATATGCATTTTCCTTCACATGGACAAACTGATTCCTATATGCTAACAAAGGTCTGATCAGAACAGGTGGTGGTTGGAGTTTCCCTTGTTCAGTGGAAGATGGTTTGCACCCTCCACCCGGCACTCATGACTGATGGATCTTGAGTGGAGGGACATTTTGAAAGGAAGACTCTCCAGGGGACCTGGTTCTCTACTGAGGCTCATCTCATCAGCATCTTGATGATGGGAACAATCCTTCTTGGGTTGCAGGCCTTTCAGTACATTCTTCCCAAGGTGTGATTTTATTTTAGACTGACGTGTGAAATTTGATAATCTGAACAAACTGGAGGAGCCCCTTCCTGTCCTGTGTCAGGACGCCATGAAAGTGTGGCAGTGGGTGATTTTGGTTTCTACAGTTTCTGATTGCAACACACATCCTGGGGGAATTGCAACATTTTGGCAGACTGTTTGATTCTTTCTCAGTTGCCACTTTATTGTTTTGGTGCTGGGTCTCACATCCTGGGGGAATCGCAACATTTTGGCAGACCGTTTTGATTCTTTCTCAGTTGCCACTCTTGTTTTGGTGCTGGGGCAGTTCATGTTGCAGTTTGTTCGCTTCTCTATCCAGTGCAAAGTCCAGCAGCTATTATGCTTTAGTCCCTCTTCAGGGGACAGTCACCCAGTGATGCTGTTCTGTATGTTTAGCCTTTCTGGTCTATTGTACACCAACCCTCTTACCCCACTGATTGCAAAAGGCTGACTTCCGAAGTAGCTGGATTCTGTTCAATGCTAATCATTTGCCTTTGGACAAAGGTGGATAAGCCTCTGACAGGTTTGGAGAGAATTTTTTTCTTACTCTGTCAAAATCGTGAACTATAAAATGTTGAAGTACTTAAACCTTGTGGATGGTTTGAAGAACTTTTCTGCCAGTTACCCTGTGATGGTCGGCCCTTCCTGAATCCTGTTGCTACTTTCAAGTGTCTAAACATTCTTTAAAGAGTGGGTATGATTGTGCTGATTCTCTGCCCAGGGCTGCAGCTATTGCTACTGTGACTTTTTTACTGGGTAAGCAGTCAGAAATTTTCTGAAGTAAAATCTGAGAGCTGATTTCTGTTCAGTCCATCAACCTGTTTATGGTTCCGTCTTCGGAACAGACTCTGCCGTTAAGGTAGTTTCTGAACTGGTGCTCTTCCTACACTACCCATAATGCCTCACTCCCCAGATACCTCTGATCAAGTTTGCCATGAATCAGCAACACATCAGATCTGTTCAGAGTTTATCTGTGTATCTTTTCTAAAGTTTTTACTTTGAGTTGGGCTTTGGCTTGTCCGTCCTTCCCCCCTGTTTCCTACCCTTCTTTTCAACTTTACAACAGTGGAAAAAAATCTCCTTGGTTTTAGTTTTTTTATATCTTGCCTAGTGTGTGTTTTTCATCGTGTCCTCCTCTCCTTTCCACTGTCAGAAAACTGATAAACCCGTAGGTTTTCAGTGCACTTCTGTGGGCACAAGATCCCTGTCTTTGATGGCCCCAGGGAGTGCATTTACTGTTTGGGGCCTGCACACCTCAAAGTGCTGTGCTCTATCTGAAAGGCCTTCCTCCCTCGGGCTGTTGCATGTAGGAGTAAGTGTTTTGAAAGGGCTTATTCCACCTTCCTTCCTAGCTAACCTTTCCGTCTCAGGGGCTCGATTTCCCCCCCCCCCCCATTAAGAAAGCCAGGGACTGTAAGCAACGGTCCCTGGATCCCCTCCTCTTTAGTTCTTTTGGAGCCTCTCAAAAAAGGCTCCAACATTGGAGCAGAGTCCTTTGGCTCCAAATTCACCTCCTACGTCTCTGCTCCATTTGTTACTTTGGGGCCAGGGCCATCAGTGCAGAGTACATTCCCTTTGGATATCTCTACCAGACCTCACTCCAGGCCTTCCCGTGTCACCTCTTCCATCAGGTCCTCTCAGAGCTTGTCAGAGAAGAATGTGGACAGATTCAGGAAATTTCTCTGCACGCAGATCCAGATGAGGGTTATCCCAGCTACATCTCCTGTGGGATACGCGAGCAGAGCATCCCCCTGCAAGATGGTATCTCCTCCAGTACAGCTTACTGCTTCTAAGCTGCCAGATACATCGGTCCCAAGGGCTGAGACTTCGGGTCTGATAGTTATATTAACTTAATCTGACTGCTTCCCTGACTTTCTTGGTGGCAACTGCATCAGGGCATAACGTGTCTGAGCCAAAGCCTCAATGTATAATCCAGGGGGATGACTTTAACTCCGATGTTCTCAGAGCTGCCTCTGCATTCAATGGCTGTGTGCTGCCTACTCCCTCTGAGCTGAGGGCTGCTGGAGACTGGGGATAGTCTGCTGTTGATACTTAAGGGCGTGGGAGGCTTCCTCAGAACTCCTAGGAGATTCCTGGCTTTTACCACAGCAGATCCTGTCCTCCCCCTTCTGCTTTCTGCATTGGAGACCTCCCTTCTGCTACTGCGGCAGACAGCCCCCCTGGGGCCTTCAGTCTCTTCCACTTGTGGAGTCCCAGGATGTTCTTCGTTCCCCATTGCTGCAGTCCTTACTATTGGGTATAGTCCGCATCCAGTCGGCCCGAATACCAGAGTATAAGGCTGACGTCGGTCAGGGCGCATTAGACTGACGTCAGTACGTCAGGGTACTAATGCGCATGACCGACGTCATATCCTCAGTCTTTTTTGCCGCATGGTCCGATGCAGAAGCAATTTTGCGAGTGCAGGTTGGCGTTCTGAAATATTTCCGAAACCGGAGTTTCAGACCGAAACAGAGTTGGCTAAGTACCCGTTGGGAACATTTTGGTTTTTCTTGCCTCAGTATTTAACCGGATGTCAGAAAAAGTGAATAACTGTATTTCTTGTGGGAAACGGATACCTCATAGGGATTACCATACCTTGTGTATACCTTGTTTAGGGCCTGAGCACGACGTTGTTGGTTGCCGCTCTTGTGCTAGGTTTAACAAACGCACTATTAAGAGGAGGTTAGACTGTGCCAGGTTAGTGTTTGGGAAGCGTTGTAATTATAAAATGCCGTCGGATGCTCCGGCGCCCGCTCCCAAGAAGCGCAAGGACAAAACAGCGAAGCCTAGGGTTGATGAACCGGCAGTCCCGGACGCCGGTTCTTTAGAAGGCTCAGTGGAGCCAGAGGTTTTGCCAGGAGTTTCCATGGAGTCTCAGGCAGAAACTTTACTGTTACAGGATGTGCCTTCTCAGGAGGTAGGCCAGGCTGAGGGGGCTTCTCAGGTAACTGTTCTTCCCTCTTCCCAAGGTAGTTAGAGCCTCTCCTTCTGTTGCCAAAACTTCTTTGAGAGGTAGGCCTAGTTCAGCTTCAGTGGGGGCTTCTCCTAGCATTTCGGGTTCTGTACCTAAGAAACATATGCTTAAAATGGCAGAAGATTTGATTACTATGATTAGAGGTTCTATGCCCCCGCCTGATAAGAGGCCTAGGGTGGAACCGGAGTTTGATAGTTTTGAACAGTGTTCAGAGGCTTCAGAGTCTTCTGCGGAAGACTTGCAGGAGTATCCTACTTATTCTGATTCTGATGTGGATGATTCCACTCCTACAGCTTCTCCTCCTGAGGATTTCTCATTTTCAGAGACTCTGCATTCCATGAGGGAGCACTTTAAATGGGAAGGCCAGGATTACTCTGATTCCAGGAAAAGGCTTAGGGAATTCTTGTTTTTACCCCAGCATAGGCCCTTAGCTATTCCTCCTGTGTTGAATGTGGTGGAAGATGTTTTTGCAGAGGCTTCCCTAAACCCAGACTCTTTGCCTCCTGCTCCTGTTAAGCCTGATAGGTATTATAGGGTGCCCGAAGCTCATAAGTATTTGTTTAAGAGTCCTAGGGCGGACCCAGAAACTATTTCTCAAGGGCCTAAAGGTGTTAAAGCTTCTGTGATTAAAAATCCTGTTCCCACTGATAAAGAGGCAAGGGCTTTGGATAGGTGGGGAAAGAAAGTGTATACTTCTTCCACTCTAGCCATGAGAGCATTGAATTGTCAGTTTCACATGCTAAAATATCAGAATTATCTCCTTTCACAATTAAAATCTAAGGTGGATGCTTTGGCGGAAGGTATTGAGTGTAAAGAATTGCTGGATTTGGTTCATGTGTCTGAACAAGTGGGTAAGCATTCTTTGCAATGTGGTTTTGATGCTGTACAGGCCTCCTCGAGGGTGGCTGCTACTAGTTCTGTTCTTCGCAGGCATGCCTGGTTGAAGGATCAGAATTTAGCTGAGCATGTTAAGACAAGGATTTTGGATGCTCCTTTACAGTCTGATGTGTTGTTTGGATCGCCTGTGGAAGCAGTTTTAAAGAAAATGGAGGACAAAGCTAAGTCTATGCAAACTGTTAAAGATTTTTGCAGGTGCAGCCACCAAGTTTAGTAGAAATTGGCCTGCTAAGGGGTGGACATATCCTGCTTATGATTCCCAGTCTAGGGGTAGGTCTAGACGTGGTAGGGGCAGGGCTCAGGGTTCTTTTAGGCCTAGAACAGGGAGTTCACCTGCTCAGACTTCTGGTGAGGGCAGGGGTCAGTCCTTTCGTAAACAGACCCAATGACCTGTCTTTTCAGCTGCCAGTAGATTCTCGCCTGGCGGCTCCTTTGGGAGGAAGACTGTCTCTTTTCAAAGAAAATTGGGATTTAATTACTCAAGACAAATGGGTGTTGGATATCATTCACCACGGTTACAGATTTTATTTCCATACAATGCCCCCTTTCAAAGGCATGCCAGACGTTCCTCCTCCACAAAGAAAAGAGGCTCACAAGCAAGTTTCTCAGTTACTCCAGATGGGGGCCATTCAGCCAGTCCCTGTATCAGAAAGGGGCCTAGGATTTTATTCTCGCCTGTTCCTAGTACCAAAGAAGGGGAACACGTGGAGACCAATTTTGGATTTATCTCTCCTCAACACTTTTCTGGACATTCCCAAGTTCAAGATGTTGACGTTACAACAGCTTTTACCTCTGCTGGGCAAAGATCACTGGATGGTAACTTTAGATCTCAAGGAAGCTTACCTTCATGTGCCTATAAGGCTAAGTTGCAGGAAGTATCTGCGGTTTCGAGCTGGAAATTCTCATTATCAGTTCTCTGCATTGCCCTTTGGCTTATCTACTGCCCAGAGTATTCACAAAGGTTCTGGCTCCAGTGATAGCTTACTTCAGGCTTCAAGGAATTCAAATCTATCCTTACTTGGACGACTGCCTGATTCTGGCTCAAGAAAAGGAAGACCTTCTACAGCATCTGGAATATGTCATAGCAGTGCTAAGATGCCTAGGGTATTCTGTGAACGAAATAAAGTCCAGTCTAGTACCCTCTCAAGACATGTGCTTTCTGGGTGTGAGACTGAATACAGCAGCCCAGATGGCCTTTTAACCCCGGACAAACAAAAGAGTCTATCACTTTACTTCCATCAACTATCTCATCAGTCCGTGCTGACTGCAAGGACAGTCCTTCAAGCATTAGGGTTCATGGCATCTTGTATTCTGGTGCTTCCCAATGCCAAACTGCATATGAGGAAGCTACACTGGTATCTCAAAAATGTATGGACACAGCACTGCCAGGATTTGGACACTGTCATTCAAATAATACCTTGCCTTCAAAAAGAATTTTGTGGTGGGCTCAGGAATGTCACCTAAACAAGGGACTCTCTGTGACCCGGCCAGAGGCGAGTCAGATTTTAACGACAGATGCCTCGGACATTGCTTGGGGAGCTCATCTAAATGGAAAGTGGATACAAGACAAGTGGCCTTGCCAGACTACAGCATCTACATATCAACATGAAGGAGATGTTAGCAGTCCAGTTTGCATTAATGGCTTTCAAGGAGTTACTTCTTCCAGGGCAGGTGTTGATTCTACCAGACAACACAACTGTCATGTGGTACATCAACAAGCAAGGGGGAACACATTCTTATCCTCTATGCAGGCAAGCAATGATTTTATGGGAGACTGCGCTAAGCTTGCAACTAACTCTTCAGGCAAGGTTTCTGCCGGAGCACAGAACTCCTTAGCAGATGTGTTAAGCAGACAAATCATGGATCCCCACGAGTGGAAACTGGATCTTCATGTATTTCAAAAATTGACAGTGTCATGGGGAACTCCAGACATAGATCTGTTCGCTTCTCCACTAAACCACCAGCTGCCACAGTATTGCACAAAGGTGTTTCATCACACAGCTTGGAAAGTGGATGCTCTGTCTTTCAGTTGGAAAAACCTTCATGTGTATGCCTTTCCTCCTCTGCCTCTTCTTCCAAAGGTACTATTAAAGGTCAGACAAGACAGGCCAAGGATGATTTTGATAGCTCCAGATTGGCCTCGGCAACACTGGTACCCACTACTAGGAGTCTGGTAAGGAAGCCTCCATGGCCTTTACCTCTGATTCCTCATCTGTTATCTCAGAAGGATGGTCATCTGCTCAATGTCAAGCTTCACTCTCTTCATCTAACAGCCTGGCATATTCTGTGTTGAAACACAGCAGGTCTCAACTTCCTCAACAAGTTTTAAATGTGATTATGGAAGCTAGAAGACCTAGTACAAGGAAAGTGTACGCAGAAAAATGGAAGAGATTTTTATTTTGGAGTACAGCAAAGAATGTGCAGGTTTCTGAGCCTAATCTGAGTGTGGCTCTTCAATACCTTACTGAGTTATTGGACAAAGGTTTGTCCTTCTCTTCCATTAAGATTCATGCTGCAGCAATTTCAGCTCATTATGATTGTGATCCACCATTGTTTTCGCATCCTTTGTTCAAGCAGTTTCTTAGAGGGGCAAAGAATATAAGACCCCCACGTAGAGCTCCTACTCCTGCTTGGGATCTCAATTTTGTGTTGGAAAAACTTACTCTACAACCTTTTGAGCCTGCGGCTACTGCTGAATTGAAATATTTGTCATGGAAGACTGCTTTTCTGTTGGCTATTACTTCTGCAAGAAGGGTGTCTGAGTTGCAGGCCCTTATGGCAGTAGAGCCATTTTGATTTTCCATAAGGATAGGGTATCATTACGTACTAATCCTTCCTTTATGCCTAAGGTGGTTTCTAGTGTGGCTTTAAACCAAGCTATTCATTTGCCTACTTTTTATGCAGACCCCCAAAATAAAGGGGAAAAGATTTTGCACACTTTAGATGTACACAGGCAATTGCGTTATTATTTAAGCAGGACTAAGGATTTCAGGCAGTCTCAGCAGTTGTTTGTTTCTTTTGCTTTGAGTTCGCAGGGCAAGCCTGTGTCAAAACAAACTATTTCTAGGTGGATTGGCTTTTGCATTGCATTTTGTTATTCCCATCATGGCAAGGAGATTCCAGCTGGGATTAGGCCTCATTCCACTAGGGCTACTGCCACTTCAACAGCATTTCTAAGGGGTGGCAACTAAGGATATTTTGGAAGCAGCTACTTGGAGTTCAGTGCATACTTTCTCTAAGCATTATCACCTTCCTATCTACTCTAAGTCTAGGGCTGGTTTTGCCACAGCTGTTTTGCAAGGCATGTTGTCAGCTCCTGCTTCTCTATGATTTGCCAGCCTCCCTTACCTCTGCTTTGGGATTCTACCCAATAGTAAGGACTGCAGCAATGGGGAGCAAGAACACAGTACAGTTTTGTACCTACCATAAATGTAGATGTTCGAGGATCCCCATTGCTGCAGTCCAATTTACCCTCCCTCCTTCCCTCTGTGTTTAGGGGTGGTTGTGTAGGTGAGGTTACATGCTTATATTTGTTGTATATATTCTTGTATATATTGTACATATTTTTGGTGCAGGTATTTTGGGCCTTGTCTTTTTAGGGTCTTCTGACATCTGGGGCAAGAAAAGACTGAGGATATGACGTCGGTCATGCGCATTAGTACCCTGACGTACTGACGTCAGTCTAATGCGCCCTGACCGACGTCAGCCTTATACTCTGGTATTCGGGCCGACTGGATGCGGACTATACCCAATAGTAAGGACTGCAGCAATGGGGATCCTCGAACATCTACATTTATGGTAGGTACAAAACTGTACTTTTCTTCTGACACCTCCCTGTAACACCCCATTAAGGAGGTCCCTTGGAAGTAAAGGTGTGAAAGGAGACACCTGTAGTCCCCAGAAAAATCTCTCGTGAGAAACACCAACTTTGAAGGGGGAGGGGTCCCCTAGATCTCCACCTGACGTCTCCTTTGGAGATATTTTGGAAATCCATCAGAGAGGTGACTGGTCGACCCTCAAACCTCACCCTAGATGAGTTCAAGTTCCTAGAGGTCTTTGGGATGATCCCATCTACTACATCCTGGGTGCCCCCCCGCAGACGACCTAGTGGACCTGTTGTCTGCAAGGGCATGGAAGGAACCAAATGCTGCAGAACAGATCCCTAAAAGAGCTGACAAAAATCTTAGTGCCCCCAGGGCAGACTCCACTGAATGAAGGGCATTCCATTAGATGCCATGGTGGTTGCGGTGGCCACCAGGAAAAAGCTTGCACAGGAAAGCTCTGTTTATCCCCCTAACAGGGAGTGTAGGGCTGTGGACATATTAGAAAAAAGTTTATGCTTCTTCCACTTTTGCCGTCTGAGAACTAAACAATCTTTCCCACTTTGCGAGACTACAGAGGGACTTGCTTAAGGAACTCTTGCGCTCCTCTGCTGTCAAGGACTCTGGGCTGGAACTGAACTCCTACTCCCGTATGGCCACTCTACATTCCATTTCTAATGCATGCATGAGGCTAGTGTCTCATGCAGTAGAGGGGGTACCTCTAAGGTGGGTAGTTCTGGCATTGCCATTTGGTGTCATGCCTGGATGCGGCTGTGACTTTCTGGAACCCTTTAAGATGTCATTCGTCAATGCCCCATTTCACGGTTCCTCCCTCTTTGGACCGATTAGTACGAAACTCCCTTTTCCGCAGTAAGAGGGAAGAAAAGACCCTGTATGCTGTCGAAATTCCCTTCAATCCCTGCAAAGGTCTTTTTCCAGGAACCAGCGTGGGGGAAAAGTTGTGGTTCAGGAAGTCCAAGGGTCCATTCCTGGATGCTCAGGGAGGTTTTCCTCCAGGGGCAGATGAGGGAAGAATTGGAGTGGTAGGCACCACCCATGGGGCAGAGGTGGCCTGCAAAGTCAGGGATCCTGAAATACTCCTTTGGAGAGAGCCTTGCAGCATCCCTGAAGGGTTGCCAGACTGTTTGTCTCTGGAGGCAGTCGGGGGACATTGTTCCTTGCACCTAGAAGCCTGCTTAGCCATCATGAACGACACAATGGGTGCAAGGAATTATATCCAGAGGTTACTCCATTCCCTTTTTAAACCTACCAAAACAAATCCTCCCAGGTGTACCACCCAATCAGAGGTATGAAGCAGATTTAGAAATTGCAAAGTTGCTTCAAAAGGGTCATCCAGGATGCTCTCCAGACCAGAGTGGATCAGGAATCTACTCCTGGTTTAGTTCTGAATAAAACCAGTCCAGGAAGAGCCTGGGGTCGCCTAACTTATCTGAATAAATTGAAGCACATTAAGTTCAAGATGGTCACTGTTAAGTTCATCCATCCTTTTCTACAGATGGACTACTGCATGTGCTCGATAGACCTGAAGGATGGGTACTATTATGTTAAAATGAGCAGGCGCTCCAGAAGGTACAGCTGTTTCAGGCAGGGAACCCACCACTACTTCAGAGTGCTTCCATTTGGTCTCGCCAAATGTATAACAGTAGTTGCAGGGATTCCACATGTTTCCATATTTGGACAACTGGCTCCTAGTCGCACCACCCAGCCATCTACTGGTTCAGGCCAGAGACTCTCTTGCTATTTGCTCCAACCTTGGGGGCCACTATAAATCTTCAGAAGTCTCAATTACAACCAGTCCAAACCATGGATTTTAGAGAGGCTCGTTTGGACACAACCCTGAGAATTCAGTGGACATTCATTTCCGTGATCCCTCCTGCACCAACCCCTGAATCATCCTGTAAGATTGTCACGGGTGTACAAAAATTCCCTCGTGTTGTGACTTCATGACCCAAAAGTCATTCAAGGTCGACTGCTCCTTCTCCCCACTCCTATTGCCCCATTGACAGACTCCTCCCCCTTGGGGTGGGAGGGCATCACCTGGGATGGACAGTTCAAGGCACATGGACTCTCCAGATGACCAACCTGCTTAATGTTCTAGAGATGAGGATGGTGCTTATAGTTTTGGAAGAACTCCACTCCCTCCTTTAGGGACAGTTGTGATATGACCAACATGACGTGTGTGTTAAACCAAATGGGTCCAGGTTTACCCCCTATATAGAGAAGCAGTGAGAGTGTGGCAATGGGCTGTCTCTACCAACCTCTTTATAATTGCAGCGCACATTCCTGGGGAGCACAACATACTGCCAGACAGGCTGAGCAGAATTTTATTGATGCCCCAAGAGTGGTCTCTGAATCAGTCAGTGGCAAACGAGATTTTCCTCAAATGGGGTCAACCTCACTGTGATCTTTTTGCCCCTGCCCTCAATAAATGCAGCAGGTACTTAGCTCTGATTTCCCCCCAAAGGGGCAATCACCAAAAGATGCTGTAGTCCATGCTTGGCCCCCTGGTCTACTTTATGCATTCCCACCTGTTCTGCTGATCCCCACATTTCTTCTGAAAGCAAGCAGGTTTGAAGAGCAAAGTGAATCCTCATTGTTCCCTTCTGGCATTGACAGGTCTGGTTCATGTTCTGTGGTCTCCTCTGATTTGCCTGCTGTGGACGCTGGAACCTTTTCCAGATCTCCTGTCTCGCCCCTCAGGGCAATCCCATCCGGATCTCAACAACTTGAAATTAACCATATGGTTTATGCAATTCTGATAATGGCTAAACATTCCAGGCTTTCTTCCCCAGTTCAGAAGATTTTCATTTCTTCTTGTAAGACCTCTACCAAGAAAACTTATAAAAGTGGAAAAGGTTTTCCATATGGGCCCAACAGCACCCTGCTGACCTGCTTACAGTGCCTGTTCCGGCGTTATTGGACTTCTTAGCTGGTCTGTTTTCATTCCGGGGCCTGTTTTTCTACTGTCAAAGTTCATTTGGCAGCCATCTGTTGATATCCATACTGGAGAAAATTCTGGATCTTTAGCTTCTTCTAGACTATACAAAGCTTTTCTTAGGTGGACTGAGTAGAAATGTACTTCTGTCAAAGACCCTTTAGCCCTCCATGGGACCTTACTATGGTACTCCAAGCATTGGTCTTACCCCCCTTTGAACCAGCTGTAAAGGTAGATTTAAAAGTTTTGTCCTGGGAAAACTGCCTTTTTAGTGGCCATTGCTTCAGAAGAATATCTGAGCTTCGAGCCTTATCTTCAAAATCCCCTTTACCTCATTTTTCATAAAGACAGTTACCCTATGTACTAATCCCTCTTCCTTACCCAAGGTTGCTACTGAAAATGCTATTAATCAGTCCATCAGTCTTCCTGTGTTCTTCCCAAATGCTCAGAATAAGGGAGAATATTTGCTGCATCTCTTACATTCGTAGAAAATTCTACCTGGATAGAACCAATTTTTTTCAGAAAATCTGACCAATTGTTTGTGACTTTCTCAGACCTCAAAAAAGGGAAAGCAGTTGTCAAAGCTACCATAGCTAGATGGTTGCAGAACTGCATCTTTTATATATGCTCTTCTAACAGTGTTCCTTTTTCTAGGCAAGTTGAAGTTCATTCCACAAGGTCCATAGCCATGTCTCAGGCCTTTTGTTCTAGGGTCTGTTTGGAAGACATTTGTGCAGCTGCTTCATGTGCAAATTCTCACCTTTATCTCTCATTACAAACTTGATATAGACTCCAGGAATAGGGTTGCTTTTGTCTGTTCAGTGCTCTGGAAGGCCACCCAAATCTATGTAGCTGGGGATTCTGTCCCACAGGTTGAAGACTAACTTCTTTATCCAATGTTGTCTGTTCAATGTACTCACCATAACAAGTCATCTGTGTCTGCTTCAGTCTTCAGTAACCGTCCCTCCCTCCTTTCCCCTTTCCTTGCATCTGAAGGACCTGATGGATAGTGTTAGGAACAGTTATTCCTGTTTGAGATCCTGGCCATCCTTTAAACTTTCGGTTTTAAAATATGTGCTTTCTCTTCTAAGAGAAGTGGCAGCAAACTCTATCTGAAGTATCTGGGGGGGGGGGGGGCAATACATTATGGGTAGGGTAGGAGTAGCTCCAGTTCAGAAGCTTTTGCTGGCTAATGGCAGAGTCTGTTCCTAAGATGAAACTAACTCACAAGTTGAAGACTGAAGCAGGCAAAGACGGAACATTATGGTGAGTACATAGCTTTTTAAATGAAATCTCTTTTGATAAGGAAGTTATTTGGTCTCTGGTACTTAGATGAAATAGGAAAATTGATGCAGGGAATTTTTTTCAGCCCCTTTTCCCAAGTCTGAAAACCCTGATTCTTTTCATGAAGTAAAACTGGCAGTCTCAACAAGCTGGTACAGGTATCTAAAATTAAACTGTGGGGGGGGGGGGTCCAGTATAACGTGGGGATCCTTTCAGAAGGAAGGACATGCCTGTACCTCAGAATGACTATACCAGCTTTGTCTTCAAATCCCCTACCGCTTTCCTTTTACATCTTTTCTAGAAACAAGTTCTCAGGCTTCCTGTTTGAACAGCAGATGTTTCAAACAAATGGGTTCCTAGTTGCTCTTGAGTTTTACAAATGACATAGGAGAAACATGCCTTCTTTTCAAGGAATCCACAACCATTGTCTTGTTGAAATTATTTTTTTTCCCTCTGTTCTTCGTGTTTTCCTTGGGAGTCCTTTAACCAGTTATGAAAACCAGCGAGAAGGGTTCTATTCCAGGGCATTTCTGGTGCCAAAGTAGTATTCTTAAAGACAAATACTCAATCCTTTCTCAACTGATATTGTGATAACTGCAGATTTGAATGATTGTGTGATCCCTGTTGCCACAGAGTTCAGAGGTTCCCATTGATTTTGTCTGGGTCACATTTCTGCTTTACTCATTGGATCAACCAAGTTAGTGAAAACCTGATCACCAAATCCACAAAAATGGCACCTACTGATGCACAAACATTTTTTGTAGTTGGTTTCTTAGTTGCAGGTGTTCATTAGACCTGATTGGAGCAGACAATATAGTTGTGATTTGGATTTTTGGTTTTTATATTGAAACTGCATGGATATTAAAAACCTCTATAAGAGATGTAATCTGTGAAGGTGTTAAATGTCAACTCCTGTCATGGGATCAAGTGAATTGCCTACTGGAGTGACAACTTTTTATTGTAATTATCACAGTATGTGACACCAGAAAGCAGGGAGAACATGGAGAGAGTTGCTTTTGAAAAATGCAGAACAAGGAAGGTGAACTTTGACAGAATGGAAATTCACAAAAACAATAGGAAGAACAATAGAAAGCCTTAACAGAGGTAGTAAAAAGTGTTAGCATCTGTGGCAATGGAGTATACACCTATGGCTGACGCTGCAAATTCTTTGGAAGAAGGTAGGATGTAATAGGTTGTAGAGTTTGGAAACAAGTTGACCAGATGTAAATATCCAATTGTAAATGCCTTCTTTTTTGAGAACATTAAACAATGTCCCCATGTGTTTGAGAATTGAAATATCCCAACGGTACAGTTGAAATACCCCACTCTTTGAAGATATTAACCATTTCTTCAACAGAATTAGTTGTGAATATTTGGAGATTCTCCTCAAAGTGGCACTAGTTGGAAGGTTATGAACAGATGCAGAACTGATCAAGCTTTTCTGGTATACAGAATAAAATTAGGTTTCTGTTATGGAGAAGCTGGAAAGTCATTAAGGTGGAGAGGGACCAAGAACTGTGTACATGTTGGACAGCATATCCTTTATCAAAGGGCAAGTTGGCTTTTGGCCAACAAAAAATTTTGGAGCAAGTTCAGTTTTGAAACTCTAAGGAAAAATATTAAGGATGGCATCTAATAGTGGAAGGGAATCCTTTGATTCCTTGGACGCTTTTGAAATGGATATACCCTAAGATTTTTTAAAGAAAACCCTGCACTAAAGCGATCTGAATGGTTTGCGCAGAAGAAAGGTTCCTAGCAGAATTATCAGACAGGATGTTATGGCAAGAGGAACAAACAAGAAGATGCATTGGAACAGGGACAGCTGGCAGAGACTAGTGATGTTTCTATATAGTACATTGGTGCATACTTAAACGTTTATACAATTGTATTGACTCAGCTGTTCCTGATACGACCAAAGCAAGATCCTCAAACAAGCCTGCCTGGTGGACATCTTTCACAAACAGATTATATAAGAGGAAGAAATTGCTGTGTAAGAGCAAGAAGGACCATTCTCTGAATTGGAAGCACACCCTTCTCATCTTGAACAAACAAGACATCTTGTAAAGTCCTGTAAAGGTAACTACAAATCCAGATTAGAATCCCTAGCTAAGGATAACCATAAGTCATTCTTTAGCTACATACAAAACCTTAAAGGAAAAGCACAGATTCCTGCTGAACTGGTAATGAATGCTACCACATATACTGAACCAGTGGAAATGGCCACCCTGCTAGCAGACAGGCTCAGTGAAAACTTTTTTTCCCCACCACCTATACCCCAAAACATTCCTACCACCTGTTCTCCACTTATCTCTAAAGAGCAGGTCCTAACTGCTCTCTCAAAGGCCAAAAACACAGCCTTTGTAGGACCTGATAACATACCAGGCTGCGTTCTCAATGGTTTAAAACAGTAGTTGGCAACACCATTGGGTACTGTTTTCAACTACAGCTTAAGCACTGGTTTTGTCTCTGCTCAAGGAAAACTGCTACCCTCATCCCCTTGCATTAGCCTAACCAGCTTTACTGCAAGGTCCTTGAGAGAATCGTCATGGAACTTAAGGCTGTAGGAGACCTTCAAACACTTGACCTGGCCCAGTTTGGCTTTGTTAAAGGGAGATCCTGCCTGTTGAACCTGGTAGACTTTTTCGAGACTGTCACGAAAGCCTTTGATGAAAGCATATCTATGCATTCAGCTTTCCTAGACTTGGCCAAGGCCTTTGACACACTCCCTCACTCGGGCATCATTGAAAAACTCACTCAGCTGGGAATCAACCCATATACTGTCAGGTGAGTTGCAAACTGGCTTACTGACAGAACACACACAGTCAAAATTGGGGGCGCCACCTCCACCAGCAGACCTGTTACTAGTGGTGTTCCACAGGAATCTGTGCTGGGGCCCCTGTTTGGAATCTACTTCTCAGAAGTACAGGGAAAAACAAAAGGTCTGTCAGTTTTGCCATTGACTACAAACTGGGAGCAATCAAAGTCCCCAAATGATGTCGGCATTCTACAAGAAGGACTTGTGCAAACCAATG
Organism: Protopterus annectens; assembly: GCF_019279795.1. Classification (NCBI taxonomy): domain Eukaryota; kingdom Metazoa; phylum Chordata; order Ceratodontiformes; family Protopteridae; genus Protopterus; species Protopterus annectens. Next base: position 1,764,569,854 of record NC_056733.1, read on the forward strand.
GTTGGTGCCAAAGTCATGGTCTTAATACATTTTTTTTTTTTTTTGCATTTAGTTTATCTTCCCTTTGGCAAAGGTGATGTCTCTGCAGATTACCATGTTAATAACACCATTCTAAATCGTTGAGAGATTTGGGGGCACAGGTTGACAGCAAGCTTACATTTGATCACCATGTCTCCATGGTGGTAAGGAAGGCCGCCTATGTTGCTTACCTCATAAGGAAGGGCATAGCTTCCAGAATAAAGGTTGTAACCCCCCTGTACTCTTCCGTCATCAGGCCAATAGAGGACAATGCTCTTTCTTGGTATGTACCTAAACAGGCACCTACAGCAACATGATGAGACCTCAGAAGTTCCTCACAAAGAAAATTTGGGGTCTTCAGCACATGTCTTGCATGGACAGACTGAAGTCATTGTCTATACACTGATGTATAGACTACTCTGAGGTTACCTGTGCCTTGCATGGAGAGCAACCTCTGATCCTGCCTTAATGGAAATGCTGCACATTTGTAAGTCAAATGGTACATGATTCACTCATTGGACCTTAACCTAGCATATGTGACATAACAGAACTTTTTGGAGAGACTGTCTCCCAGAGGTTGCTTGTCCTCTGGAATAAACTTCAAGTGCAGGTTAAACAGAGCCCCTCAACTGTTTTTAAGTGTAGTTTGATGGGAAACCACAGATTCACCCCGGGGGTTTCACCTGTGTCCCTCTTGGATAGGGGCAGTTGGTGCTGATTTTAGATCTGCTTATAACATAGACCATATCTCTAGACCCTTGAGGGAACAAGGATCGAACTTGGCTAGGCTTGTAAGGCCCCTAGGGCCATTAGCCTAGTAACCACCTATGACCCTATTAAAGTAATGCAGAGACTGATGATTGTATTTTCAAATACAACCATGATTGTAATATCGGTCACAAAGTTATAAATGGTGCAGCAAATGCAGAAGAGCTTATTTGAGAGAGTTCACCATTTTACCAACAAATTTGGGAGTGGCATCTAGCCCATAGAGCTATAAAGATCCAGTTTATTTAATCCAAGGGGACTGACCAGCATTAAGGAGAAGCTGCCAATACACCCCTCTTGTCTCTAACTTACCTTTCTGGCGCTAACCTTTGTGCACTTCAAGAAATCTTTTTCCTTCTGGCTTCAGCCTGTGGTTTATCTGATCAGAGACCGGCCATTCCATAAAAAAAAACTCCAACCCTGGCACTCCACCTCTTCTATTTGGAATACCCTGCTCTCTCCTATCTACCTCAGATCTTGTTTGCCACTTCCAGGGACTGTAACAAGTTAAGAGCTTTGTTGTAGATTTCTGTATTTTTTGGTAAGCCCCCCTCTACCCTTTAACCTTTTTGAGTCTGTCTAGAGTTGTTTGGCTCTGTTTGTAGTGTGTGTTTTTTGTGTGGTGGTTTCTGCTGTAAATGTTTTCCTGCCCTCCTAGACTTGCTGTCAATGTGCTTTAAAAAAAAAAAAAAAAAATCTAGTTTCATTTAGAGTTTGCAGGTTAGGTGTGAAACTGTTTTTGGTGTGCTGTGTTGACTGTGCTCTTACTGTTTCAGGTGGTGGTTCTCCTTTGCCATAGACAGAGAAGGAACTTAACAAATGAGGGGTGTGTGACCATAAGCTGCCCTTTACAGGCTGCACACAATCGGTGCAAGTACTGCTTTGGCACTTTGCAATTGGATGCAGAGTGCTTTTTGTGCAGGCTTTGGTACCAGGGCTCTAAGCACCAGGCCAAGTTTGTGTTAAAAGGGCTCGTTTCCCTCTGGAGATACTGCAGCGTCCACTTTCACTCCAAAGAAAAGTGATAAGGGTGAGTAATAACACTGAAGACACCTAGGTGCAGGGTAAGGACAAGGGGGACTTCAAATAAGCTGTTCCTGTCATTCTGACAAGCTGGATCCGAAGATCCGCTGATCTTTGGCTTCCATGGCTGCATTGGTAATGAGGTTGGTTCCTTTTCTGAGCTGATCTCCTGTGGTGCCATCTTCGGGGAAATCTATATCCCCAGATTTAGCTTATGTTCATCGTGTGACACTGCTGCAGTCATCACACTTGGGGTATCCAGCCGTCAGGCGGTCCCGCAGTCGGCCAGAGTTCCAAAGTCTTGGTCTGGCGTCGGTTGCGGTCCCTTCTTCCCTGATGTCAGTGCGCCAGGGGTATATAAGATACATCCGACGCAATTTTCTTCAGTCTTTCTTGCCGCGTGGTGCCTGAAGCAAAAGCAGTTCGCAAGTGCCGGTCGGCCGACTCCTGAGATTTTCGAAGTTGAATTTCAGATCCGAAGTCTTCAATAAAGCTAAGTACCCCGTTGGGGAAACTTTTTTCTTGCCTCATACCGATGTCAGAAAAAGTTAATAATTTTATTTCTTGTGGGAAGCAAATACCTCCATAAGGACTTCCACTCTTACTGTATTCCATGCATAGGCCCTGATCACGACGCCACTAGTTGTCGGTTTTGTGCTAGATTTAACAAATGCACTATAAAACGATGTTTTGATTTTGCTTTGCACTACTTTGGCCAAAGGTTCAATTATACAATGCCGTCGGAACAGACTACCGCAATTCATAAACGCAAAGACAAGGATAAAGACAGGCATCAGAGGTCAAAAACCGACGAAGCCTCTTCTAGGCCAGTCGCAGGTTCGCCGGTTCTCAATGAGGCGCTTTCGCTGCCCCTGACACCCGCTACCTCAGAGCCACTGGCCGCCTCCGACTCCCACGTGGAGACTAGGCCTCTGGAAACTCAAGGTATTGGGCCTACGGAAACTAATCCCTCAGATGGGTCCGGAGCCGCTGAGCAGGCATCTGCTTCTGAGGGTGTTTTCAGACCTTCACAACTTACCATTAAAGCAACAGCCAAGACAAAAACACACCATTAAAGACAAAGACAAGTACAGCATTCTCCTGGACAGTCATCCATGCCTAAGAAGCAGATCTTCAAAATGGCCGAAGACCTCATTACTCTCAGGGGCTCCCATCCCCCTCCTGAGAAAAGGCCTAGGCAAGATACGGACTGATTCCTCTGATCCGGCTTCCATTTCCTCTGATTCCTCTTCAGACCAGGGATACTCTCTACCCCCCTATGAGGACTCTCATGTTGAAGAATCTATCCCTTCAGCCTTTCCTCTTGAGGATTACTCTTTTGGGGAAACTTTACATACCATGAGGGAGCATTTCCATTGGGAAAGTCAGCATTATTTAGAATCCAAGAAAAAGCTCAGGGACCTCCTTTTATTGCATCAGCACAGGCCCCTTGCTATTCTGCCTGTGTTGAAGAATCTATCCCTTCAGCCTTTCCTCTTGAGGATTACTCTTTTGGGGAAACTTTACATACCATGAGGGAGCATTTCCATTGGGAAAGTCAGCATTATTTAGAATCCAAGAAAAAGCTCAGGGACCTCCTTTTATTGCATCAGCACAGGCCCCTTGCTATTCTGCCTGTGTTAGATATTGTGGATGATGTGTTCTCTGAATCCAGCTTATCTCCTGATTCTTTGTCCCCTGCACCAGCCAAGCCAGATAGGTACTGTAGAGTCCCTGACTCTCAAGTTTCTTTATAAAAACCCTTCTGCTGACCCAGAAACCATTTCCCAGGGTCCCAAAGGGGTTAAGGCTTCCATTGCAAAAAATCCAGTCCCCTCTGACAGATTCTAGAGCATTGGATAGATGGGGAAGAAAGTTTACACTTTTTTGCAACTTTAGCAGTAAGGGCTTTAAATTGCCAGTTTCACATGCTTAAGTACCAACAATATTTAATGGCTCAGTTAAAACAGAAAATACTTACAAGCTCAGAAGCTCCTGACTATGAAGAAATGCAGGATTTATTGCATGCAGTTGAACAGGTGGGAAAACATACTCTGCAATGTGGTTTTGATTCTTTGGAGAGGCCTCTTGTAGAGCCGCAGTTACAGGTTCTGTGATTCGAAGACATGCTTGGTTAAAAGAACAGAGTTTACCTGACCATGTTAAGGCAAAATTATTGGATGCTCCTTTACAGCATGCCACCTCATTTGGTGTTGAGGCAGAAGAGGTGATGTTGTGATCCTGTCTCGCCTACATTCTGTACTGATGGACTCTGCACACTATGCTATAGAGCGAAGTCTCTTATTGGCTGAGCTATTCTATATCCCAGGATGCACCACCACTACTTCCCCAGATCTCGTTTGCCGCTTACAAGCTAGGACGTGGTCTCGAACTTGGCTGAGCTAAGTGCTTTTTCTGAGTTTTTTCTGTCAGAATTTTCCTTAATCTTAACCCAAAAGCTGTTTTAACGGCTATTGTGTATAATTGTGTTTTGGTGAACTTTTTGTGGTAAATTTTTGTGACTGGACAGGGAAAGGTTTCCGTTTGAGTTAGAGGGGCCTTCTCCCTCATTATTTAGCGAGTCTTCTTGTGTTTAGGAGAAGGTGAAGTACCTGTTTTAGAGGGTTCTTGGCCCTCCTTTTGGTGTGTTTCTCATTCGTTAAGTTGGGCTTTCGCCTCTCCTGTTTTAAAAAAAAAAAAAAAAAAAAGTTTTTTTCATTGTGTGTACTAGTGATATATTGTATTTTTCTCTGACTAGTGTATAGGGTCTAAAAGCATTATGTCCAAGGAGCATAGACCCTCAGGATTTAAAAAATGCACGAGATGCAACTACAAAATGTCCATCACGGACGATCACTCCTTATGCGTGTACTGTTTAGGCGCCAAACACCTTCAGGAGTCTTGCAGCATGTCACGCTTTTTCCTCTCGGGTCATCCAAGAGAGGAAGAATAAATTGATCTTGGGGCTTATCAAACCCTCTTTCGAAGAGGCCTTATCTTCATCTTCCTCTCCAGCGAAGAAAAAGAAATAGTCTGCTCCGACCAGCCCGTCGGAACCGACCACTAAGAAATCTAGGCAGGCTTCTCCATCGGCTCCACGGACTACGGAGCCGAGGGCGGAACGGTCTGCCTCCAGCCTCGACTCCTCTGGTTTCGGAGCCGATGGCTGGGGCTTCGAGAGGCGGGTCACCTTCATCGGCTCCACTGATTTTGGAGCCGATGAGGGTTGCTGGCTCGGACACTTCCCCTTCGGTGCCGAAGCCCTCCTCGGCACCGAGGGAAATTGCTATGGAATCTCCCTCTGCACCGATATTGGTAGAGTCTATTCGGAGCCGGTCCCCCAGTCCTTCGGAGCCGATGGAGAAGTCGGCTCGGACTCTATCGGTCTCCTCCCGATCTTCCAAGATGTCGGATTCGGACATCGACAGGGTGCTCCAAAGACTGTTTCAGTCTCCTGGTAGTTCTGGTTCCTCCTCCAACAGCCTTGGCACCGTTGGAGCTGGTGCTGGTGGAGCCGATGGAGGTTTTCGGGTCTGCTCCGACCCTTACTCCAACCCCGGCTTTCGGGTCGGAGTTCGGTACACGGACCTCCTCTGTCGGCCCCGGGGGTGACGCTTCGGGACCGATGTTTTCTGTTCCGAGCCTTCCTCTCGGTGCGTCTGCTGCGGGGGTGCCGTCTACTGTTGTGACCCCGGGGGTCGGACCTTCCCAGGACTCTGGCGGTCCGGCCTTCAGGGCCATGAGGAGTGCTTTGGCCAAATCTTCTTTGGCTACCTCCACGGTCTCACCGGCACCTTCCCTACACAAGGAGACTGGGTCTTTTGTATTCCCCCTGTCGCTAGACAGCAGAGCCCCAGGGCCTGAGGTCACCCCCAGTGGGGTTCCCCCCCTCCTGGAGGTTCCTCTGAAGCTTCTTTGGAGGAACCCCCAAGGAAAAGACTGTGCAAGAGGAAGCACGTCGACTCCCCCGATGAGTCTCTCACGTCTGACACCGATCTTGATGATGCGGAGGTGTCCCCCAAGTCGTCCTCGGATGATGTCTCCTTTGCAGACATCTTGGAAGCCCTCAAACAACGAGGCAGCTGGCTTTCCAAACCCCCTTCCGCTGACTAGTCGGTGTTCCTCAAGGCCTTCGGGGCTCAGCCCTCCGCCTCCTGGGTGTCTCCGCCCTTCGATGAGCTCCTAGATTTGATCTGTCGAAGGGCGTGGGAGCATCCAGACTCTGTGGAACCGGTGCCTGCTTGCCCAAATAAATTCTTAGCACCCCCAGAGAAGGAGTTTCTGACCAAAGGTGTGGCTGCAGATGCCCTGGTGGTGGCATCTGCTACCCAACAAGATGTAGCAAAGGCTTCGACATCCGTCCATCCTCCTAATAAGGAGTCTAGGGGCATGGACCTTTACGGGAAGCGCACCCTCAGTTCAGCGGCCTTCAGCTTAAGGTCCCTGAACTATTTGACGCACTTCACTAGATTTCAGAGGGATCTGATCAAGGAGCTTTCAGATACCCTCTTGGGTAACCTACCTGAGCAGCTGGCCCAGACGGTTGGCTCTCAGTTGGCTACTCTGTCATCGATATCAAACTCGTCCATGAGGCTCATTTCATATGCAGCCGAAAGGGAGCCAAATGCGGGTGGGTGTTGTTCTCACGGAGGCAAGCCTGTCTCCGCCTGTGTCATTTTGCGGAAGCCTTTAAGTCTTCCTTTGCTCTGAG